>NW_019729979.1:1936-11793 GCF_002891405.2 Cryptotermes secundus | reverse complement strand
CCCCCCACTAAGCGAATTTAAAAAAATAAAAAAAAAAGCCCTTGGATCGATTCAATCTCTAACAGAAATGAGTACCAGGAATCTTCCTGGGGGTAAAGGGCGGCCGGCGTGTAAGGCTGACAACCTCACCGCCATCTCTGAGCGCGTTGTCTAGAAAATATGAGCCTCGACGTCTAACAACCCTATGGGCCTCCATGGGCTGAGACAGGGATAGCTTTATATTCTTACCTTACATTATAGAAAAGGTTATATAGCCGTGAAGTTTTTATTGCAGAGCTGTACTGCGAAAATTGGAAAGGAATATATGTATGAGCAGCAACACTCAATCCACAGCTCTGAGTGCGTTGTGCTGAGGCACAATCCACTAAAAGGATAATTCTAAGATATAATTTACGACATCATTAAACCCTGCATTGTTTTCTGTAAGTAAAACAGCTTTAAGCTCGGAACCATTTGCAATTTTGTGGCTGCGCTAGAAAACCATATTCTGGCGTGTTCCATAATGTTCTAGAGGCAGCAGACAAGAAAGGAGATACCTCTTACATGACATTTACATGAAATAACGTTCTGAATTTGCATTTAATGTGAATGACGGTAAAGCCGTTGGAACATTGCATTACAATAAGCAACAGAATTAAATGTTGTGGAGCAATATTCAGACTGTACGCCAAACCGTTCATCTCCAACGTCACAAGGAGTATTTTAATGATAAAGTAGCCTATTACTGATCATGCGATTCGGTTCTCAGCAGAACACGCCTACATTTTAGGAAATAAATAAAATTATAAACAACAGGATACAAACAATAAAGATATAAAACTTTTGTTGTTGTTTTTTGAATTAGAGATTCAAGTTTGCCTTCAGGAATTTGTGGTATGCTTCAAAATATTGAACCAAGCAGGAGCAGACTGTCTCAGTGGTTATCCTATGTGTAAGATATGCATAGGAGACGGGATAGCGCAGTCAGCATAGTGACTGGCTACAGGCCGGACGACGGTGGGGTCGGCGTTTGAGCCCCGGTACGGGTAAGATTTTTCTCCTCTCGACATCCTGCAGCGGAGTTCTGGGGCCCACTCAGCCTCCTATCAAGTGGATATTGGGACTCTTTCCTCCGTGGTTAAAACGGCCGGGGATTGAAGCTAACCAATCACCGCCAACTAGTGCCAAGGTCAAGAATACGTAGAACTATACATTCAGTTTTCCATAAATTTTCATGGCGTAGTGCTTAGTTGGATAAGCACAGGGCCAACTTTGCACTTCTATGCATGGGAGACTGCAAACTGCGCTTCACTTGTGCTTGTCTTAGCCAGGAAAACATCAGTGTTACTGAGAAACAAAAACAGTTTAGTGAATACTGAAGCTTGAGCCTAATTCGTCTAATTGAACGCAAAATATGACTGAATTAACATCTTGCCATGCGACATATAACGAAGTGACAATTAATTTTCTGCGATTGGCCTCTTGTCTGAAAATGCGAGAGGAAGAATTCTTTTATGAAGCAATTGTATATATTCTTCTTGGAATCGTGCTCTTAAAAAAATAATCTGGCAAGAATTTACAAATGTCCTGGATTGATATGCAGGGTTTTTGGACTTTATCCATCGTCCTGGTTTTTTAAGATAACAAATAAAACACGACGTTTCGGAAACTGGATCTGTTTCCGTCCTCAGGTGAAGGAAAACACCTATTCAGTTGGGTCCGTTAGAAAGAGCTAGCCTCAATCACTGGACCAGGACGATGGATAAAGTCCAAAAACCCAACATATCAGTGTGTTATACACCATCGTCAGAATCCTATAGTAGCTACATGTCCTGGATTGTTCTGGCTCAGAATAGGGACCAGTGGAGGGCTCTTGTGAACACGGTAACGAACCTTTGGGTTCCATAAAATGCTGGGAAATTCTTGAGTATCTGCAGAATTGGCAGCTCCTTCAGAAGGGCTCAGCTCCATGAGTAAGTAAGTAAGTCCTTTAGACCTGTAATAGGACGACGTTTAAAACAAGTTTTTGAATTCAGCTTGAATTTCAACAGAAGCATATGCTATTCAATATTATTTATCTAATCTATCGCAGTGGATTCTGTTCTTTTTTTGTAAACTGGCCAACATCTCAAAACTGAGGCACTGAATGATCTCTCTTTACTTTCAACTTTAAAAAGAATTTCGTTTGTTATTAGGCTTATATTGGCAAGGCAACTTAAATTTTCTGTTGTTAAGTATCTATGATTTGATAGCGTCAACATTTCAGAGACGACAGGTTTCATTTCTTTGATGTTCAGAACAAGCAACAAATAAATTCATGGGAGAGATATCAGTGGGTCAAAAGGCTAAATCATTACGATATGGGTATTGTTAAAAACAGTACTTATGCTTGAAATTCATGTTATAATCAAATGTTTCCTTTTCGGTTACAAGATACTGAAAGTGTATAGGCCTATACTAGTTGCATCTAATTATCAATTTCGTAGAGGTGTATTTGTATTTAAAGCTGAGAGCTTCAAGCGATTAGGCCCTATAGCGTGGTTTCTATACGGATGTTGTGAATACAGAAACACTGAAAGTGTAATGGAGGGCTACCGTCTATCCTTACTGAGGTTCTTCGAGGTTTTCCTCGGTCAACTCAGGCAAATTCAGGGATAGGATATCGATTAGGCCACAACCACTTCCTTTTAACATGTTTGCAGTTTATTATGCCCCACCATTCGCAGCCATACACTTTGCGATACTGACAGCGTCAAAAATAAACTACAACAATTTACCTCCCAGATTTACGCAAGTCACCTGCATTCCCTCCTGGAGACAGAGCAGAATGTCAGCGCACAGGTTACATAGCGACACAGTAAGTAAGTAAGTAAGTAAGTAAGTAATGCAGGTTGCCTAACGTACGAGAGAAAATATTGTGACGTGTACACCCATGCCTAGGCAACGGCTCGGTAAACACATCTCCGCGCGAGCCAACGAGCGCAAGAATAGGACGTCCATTATTATGCAACGAATCAATAAACATGCACCCTTAACAATAGAGGCTGTGATTTCCATGGGGTCCGTGCGAAGTGGTTATGAAGAAAAGTTCAACTGACAAGAGTCGAGTCGAGTCGAGTCGAGTTCTGAGACGCCAGCCTGCCGGGCTATGAGCTTGGGAGCAGAGGAATTGAGTTGGCAGTTGCAGAATATTGACAAGAAAGGAATTAGGTTGTGAAAAGGAAAACTTCCTTTGTGATTTGAAGTTACAGTGAAATTGTGATAAAATCCATTGCAAGGATACGAGTGATGAAGACTGAGAATCCTAGTGCGTGTAAATCCGTTGCCAGGATACGACTGATGAAGAATGAGAATCCTAGAGCGCGTGCAACGGTGTATTGAATGTGTGTAGAATAATGATAGCGCTATATTGCCTGTAATCCCCAGTGTGAATGTGTGAAGTGCAGTAAATCCAATCAAGCAAACCAAAGTCCGTCTTACAAGTCACTCGGAAACCCGTACATGTAACAATATACTACAAGCTTCCAAAGATGGAGAGGAAAGCGAAAAAGAGAACCGTAATTTCTAAGTCTGTTTAATAAAAAAAAAAATGACCTTTTAATTTTCAATATTTTGTAAGTCGTGCCTCAAAATATTATACCAATCTTCATATTCTTAATTACACTTCGAGAAAAAATCGGGCCAAGAATGCAGAAGTGAGATAAATTGATTGTAGACTTGGGGACGATGCAATTTTTATATCAGCTTTTCTCAGTAGAAGTTATACCGTTTATTCCAGAGAAAAAAGGTGGGAAATTTTGACAGAGGCTGCTCTAGTCCAAGAAATATCCTGAAATATTTTATTTTGATGAAAATATAAGCCTTTATAAATCCATACTTTTATATTTCCCATTGAGTGTATATCTAACAATTAAAATGTTCACCTCAGAGAAAAGTTCCTCACATAATGTACAATTACTGCGCCACGTGCTCTACTGAAAGCTGTTGTTTGTATAAACAGTGGAGTCTAGTGAGAAGAAAGCGGGCTGTTTCTTGAAGCAAGTAGAAGATGAAACTGAACATCAAATGAGAAAACACCTAAACTGAGAAACGTTACATAAGGGTCCCACTGTCAATGTGTCTGTGTAGTTTCCAAAGGATCTATGGTAAGTCTCAGCATACAGAGCAGCTCTTGCCATGAAAAACACCCGCTACAGAAAGCACTGTCTCCACACTTCATGTGCATGACAGAGGGGCATCCCCATTCCTCAGCCTGAATACTGTGCACAAACAGTATACTGCTTTGAACTACACTCAACTCTTGATTATCCGGGGGGCGGATAAACCGGTTTGTGGCTTAACCAGGGCTACCAGGGCTTTTTTGAGGCTTATATGTTGTTTAATATTCATTCACTTTTGTTTCACATGGTGAGTTGTAACACTGTTTTCGCACTAGTGTGAACTGAGCCATGCTCTGCATTTTTTGGTCCTGTTATGCTAACACAATGTTCTAGGGTAGGGGTGAAACAATGCAAGGATTTGTGGAAAGTTTCAAGGGCGGATACACCGCCCCCCAGTTAGTCTTCTGTATCGATCTTCAAGCGCGTTAGCAAAACGTCAGGGTGTAAAAGGAAGCGTGTTGTGTTAAGTATTCATCAGAAACTTGAAATTATCAATCAGTTGGGAAAAAGAGGTGTAGTTAAACAATTAGCAATGCAGTACTGTATTGGAGAACAAACTGTTCGTGATTTGAAAAAACAAAACAATCAATTAATTTCCTTTGCTTCGTCTTCTAATTCAAGCGGAATGAAGAGAAAAACCATGAAAAAATCAACATATGATGATCTCGACAAAGCAATGCTGATCTGGTTTAATCAACTAAGGGCACAGGTAACAACAACAGGAGCAGTTTCTGCTAAACAATCACATATGCCATATATGAGATTTCAACAGTGTGGGATACAGTAAAGCCATCTGTATTGAAAAAATCATGGAAGAAACTGATGCCTTTCATCACTAATGAAGAAGACAAAATCCATGGATTCACTGGATTGAGTGAAAATGAGATAGCCATAGAACTGACAAAATTAGCTAACCAAGTTCATGGTGGTGAAGAAGTCAACGAGGAAAATATAAGAGAGTGGTTTGACTGTGACTCGTGTGAGCTGGGCTTCAAAATGTTAAGCGGTGACGAAATTGTAAGTTCAGTGGGGGTGCAGCCAGAAGAGTGGGAAGAAAGTGAGAATGAGGAAGAGGTGGACAGTGTTGCTAGCAAGAAAATATCACATGGTGCTGCTCTTAATCATTTGGAATCCTTACTAGACTATCTTGAGAGTAACGAGAACAGTTTATTACGTGACAAGCTAATATTAATTAGGCTTCATACGGATATCCGTAAAAAGGAAAATGCCGCAAAAAAGCAAACAACAATATTAAATTTTTTTAAGTGTTAAGTGTGAATATTTGTAAAAAAGTGTGGGATGTTGTTGAACATTGTGACTGAAATAACTAATTCATACTTCAGTGTAATGTAAAAAAAAGTATTAAATAGGCCATGAGATGACATAAAAATGAGGTTGAATAAATTTAAATACGGGTAGGCCTATAGTATTATGAAAGTACAGTATTACAGTACTACTTTTAATAAAATTTGTCTTAACCGGGTTTTCGATTAATCGTGATTTCCATCCCCACCATTATCCCGGATAATCGAGAGTTGAGTGTATAAGCTATTCAACAATTTGTGCTGCGTGCAGCACAACCCAGCAACATGGCAACATTTCATACAAGTGACAAAGTAAACAAGGACCAACTCATCAGAGCAGAGGCCCCTTTGAGAAAAAAGTTATCCTGGAATCAGCAAAACTGAACATTAAATGAGAAAACAACCTTAAACAGATCACTGAAGACAACTGCCACTCCTCATGTAACCGGTTGGTTCATTACTGTGGTCACAAAAAGATCTACTTAATATTATCCTCCCTTAAGGTTTTCTAACCAAATTGTGTACATACTTCGCAATTATCCCATGCATGCTACATGCCCTGACCATCTCACCCTCCTAATACAGAGTGAAGGGTACAGATTATGAAGCTTGTCATTCCCAAGTTCACTGAATTACACACTGAATACATGACTATGAGCTTTCCAATTTCTAGATATACAGGACAGTTCTAAATTATTGTCGCAGTTTCTGTTTATAGGACAATCCATAATCTGAACCTGAATTTTTCACAGCTGTGGTGTGTCAGGGATGAATGGAAGGACTTCCTGCATGTTCCAGTCTCTCTGCAAATCCAAAAAGTTCCTCGTAGATGGTAATGGAGGGGCTGCCTTTATTTTACTGGTTTGCATAGGACATGGTGACATACTTCATTGCTCGGGCCAGAAAATTCTTCACTCCAGTCTCTCCAGCACTGTGAACAAGTAGTACAAAGCTCAAAATTACAATCCACCTACAAGAGTATGCGGTGATCTATCTGTGCTTAGTGCAACATAACTCACTAAAATCAAAACTTATGTTCAAAGCATATGCCACAATACGTATGCATTCAAGATTACCCTGCAGCTCTAGACTCCCAAACATACCCGATGATAAGTTTCTGACGTGACACACGTCCTTAGTATGGGGGACTCCTCATAGTGCAGCTGGGGATCTTTCTTGATGCATTTTGCTGGGTATGACACCCTTTAACCACTTTAGGACACTGCTCAACCAATTCTAAATGGACAGCCCCTCCACCACTGGATACGGCAAATTCTCTGCATGTGAGTGTCACTCTACCCATGAAAATAAACAGCAATATTTGTAAGGCTTACAGCTCTAGGAAAAAAAAAAACAGGCCCAAAATGTCTCTGAAGTAAGTTTAAGTATGCATCAAGAGCCACATACTCTAACCGTCGAGCCCTTACGTTGGTGCCATCTCCTCTCTTACCGTCCTTTTGGCCCCATGGTTGCTGGTTGCAGCTGCTCCTCTAGCCGTTCCCTCTCACCTGTGGTTACTCCGAGTTTGCAGGTTGCTGCTGCGTCCTTCTTATCCAGTTCTGCTTCCCTTTTTGTTGGTGTTGTGGGTATTTGATGTTTGCGGGATATGGGTTACATGAATACTGGGCGCCAATAAGCTTACTATAAAGGCTTACTTCTCAGGAAAAAGGGGGGATGAACCAGAAACTACAGGTGTTAGGTACTGCATTCGCACTAGAGTGATGATTCTGTCTCAGGGTGCATACGGGCCTCGCGTCAGTGGGAAAGATAAGAGTGTTTGTAGCTAGGCACTACCACACACTGTTCTAATGAGCACTTTTTGATATACAGGTAACAGCACTTGTCCTTAACCCCTTAAACAAACTTGAAAACACTCAAACTTTTGCGACCGAATCCCTGGCTGGTTATTTAGCGACTGCTCTTTTTTTTTAGCACAACACTTAGACGTGATTACACTTTCACTTAAACTTTTAAGCCAAATTAAGATTCACACTAATTTTTGCGTCCAATTGATTTTGCAGTTATTCAGAGATTGTTCCAGTAACACACTTAAACATAATTTTGTTTTTAAATTTGATTTTCGAATCAAGCTGCCAGTGATGCTAATTTTTCAGCTGTACACTTGGAGAGTTGTTCAGAGACTCCTTTAGCAGACTGACTCTGCTTTGAAGCAAGAAATCTTTACAGCTTCTACTCTGCCTCCAAGTTACTACCCTAATTACGGCTGATTGGAACAATTCGAATTCGGGGAGTTAACCATAATTCTCATTGCTCCAATCACCTAGCTTTAGTTTGGGACTTTGGACCTTAAAGTCCTAACGTTGTTTTTGACAGCTGCTTGAAAAATTATACCAGTAGCGTGGGTTGCTGGCCTTCCCACTTTTGACTTACGGGGTTCAAAACCTGTCAAGTGTAACTTTACCAAAGGATCCCGCCGGTCAACTTTCGAACTGAATTTCCAGGAAAACTCTGCGGGGTGCTTCCTGCCTGGTCTTGTAGCAGTGAAGCAGGCCCTATTCTTGAAACCAAGAATCGGGCTAAGTCACCCTTGAATGTTCCTTATTACACATCCTATGCGTAATTACTATAAAAAGAAATCTTGATTACAAATAAAGATGGTGGTGTCAGTGGTACGGCTACAATACAGCTCAGATACAGCCCTGGGATTTGGTAATGGCTGCTCCACCAGACATGTTCCTGCACAGTTATGATATCTGTTCCAGTGAGCTGACCACACCTCCAGAAGTAACACTTGACATCATGTTGAGATCATGGTCTGTCCAACTCTGTGTTAATTTATTCTTTTATAACAATCACCTGTAAATCTTCTCTAATATGCACAATATTCAATTTATCCAAACAAGTACTTCCTGTGACACATCTGCAATGTCTGTCCCCTGCCTTGTCTCTCCTCACTGAAGTTTCTCTATGAAGAGGAAGAGCAACTGCCTCCACTTCATAAAATCCAATCTGTATTTTCCTTTGAAACAGTTGGCTAACTCTCCTCTTCAGCTGAGTGTGACTGACGCCAGAATGTGGGTGTGACCTTCTGACTGAATGCTAAGCATTATTCCTTAGCAAGAGGAAACCATACCAAAATTTGGTATGCATTTATATTTTTTCTATCCAAGTTCTGTATCAGTCAAACTGCAACCTCGCTCAATGACTCACCTGTAAAAGTACAACAATACTAATAGGACTGCAAATCAGAAAATGTCTCATTATGTCATTTATTCAACTTCCTCCTTAATTTACATACATCTCGGGTCTGAGTTTTCTTTCAAAGCACATACAACGTATATTCCCTCAGCGTAAGAAACAATGACTCACAGCCAACCAAAACAGAGACAAAATAATCATATATCTTAATTGCTATGACATTTTGCAGTCAAGGAATGGTAAACTTTCAATTTTGTACATAACTTAGTCTTGATAAAAGGTGAAGCCATGAAGGCGTATTGGGGAGTGGATGTATAGAGCCACATTTTCTTGGCCTTGGCACTAGTTGGAGATGAGTGGTTGGCTTCACGCCCCTGACACTTTACCCCCAGGGAAACATTCTCCAGTACCCATTGGAAAGGCGGCTGGGTACACCCCAGAGCCAGTCTGGACAATGTGGAGAAGAGAAAATTCTTGACCCTACTGGGACTCGAACTCCGACCCCTCAGTCACCCAGCCTGTAGCTAGTCGCTATACCGACTGCACTATCCCAGCTACTTTAGTCTTGATAAGAGACATAAATTCTCCTGAAGTGAACAATAACATTTATTGCATGGGTTTATGTTTTCTCATATTCACTGTCAACTTTCTGTATGTTATTTATTAGTATATTTAAAACAATGCTTCAGAGACTGGCCTCTGCCTCCATCCTCAGGAAAGCAGTCTACTAAGCTGGACCCAACAAATCTCCATATGATGGATAATGTCCAAAAAGTCAATAACTGTATTAATATACAACTGTCACAAACTTTCAGGCCTTAATGCTTTCACAATCGCATCAGCAGTTAAGAGGGTAGAATTCGTTAGTGATAGGATATCATATATAATACTAAAAGGTCGCTGGTGTGATATCATTGTTATGAATGTTCACGCCCCAACAGAAGATAAAATTGATGATATAAAGGACAGATTCTATGAAGAACTAGAACACATATCTGATAAATTCCCTAAGTACCCTATGAAAATTTTGTTAGGAGATTTCAATGCCAAAGTAGGGAGGGAAGACATTTTCAAACCAACAATTGGGAATGAGAGTTTGCATGAAATTAGTAATGATAATGGAGTTAGAGTAGTCAACTTTGCCACATCACAAATCTTATTGTCAAATGTACAAAGTTCACACATCATAACATCCATAAATTTATTTGGACATCTCCTGATGGGAAGATACACAATCAAATAGACCATATTTTGA
>NW_019729979.1:847-1416 GCF_002891405.2 Cryptotermes secundus | reverse complement strand
TTCTTCTACCCTGAAGATGGAGGCGATACGTTCCTCCGAAACGTCGGTTAACACCACATATACACGGTGCCAAATCCCAGAAGACTGCTTTCTTCAATATAAGATGTGAAACCAGCAGGCATTTCAGGAACAAAAAGAGGGAATATCTGAAAGACAAAAACTGATGAGCTTGCAATGAACAGTAAGAATACAGTAAGAAGTAATGACTAAATTACTTTAAGATGGGTTACCAGCCCCGCAGTAACTTAGCGATGGTTGAGAATGGTGATCTGCTTGCAGATTCCCACAACATTTTGAACAGGTGGAGGAACTACTTCTCTGTTATTGAATGTACATAGGGTCAGTGATGTTAGGCAGACAGAAATTGATACAGCTGAGCCGTTAATACTTGATCCTAGCCCTTTCGAGGTTGAAAGTGCTATTGCAAAATTGAAATGGTATAAATCGCCAGGTAGTGACCAAATTCCAGCAGAACTTATTCAAGCAGGAGGCGAAATATTATGTTCTAAGATCCACAGTCTAATTACTTCTATTTGGCATAAGGAAAAATTGCCTGATCAGTGGAAGGA
>NW_019729979.1:0-484 GCF_002891405.2 Cryptotermes secundus | reverse complement strand
TTATTGGGGATCATCAGTGTGGGTTTCAACGTAACAGATCAACTACAGATCAGATTTTTTGAAGTTGTCAGATATTGGAGAAAAAAATGGGAATATGATGAGACAGTACATCAGCTATTCATAGACTTCAAGAAAGCCTACGATTCAGTTAGGAGGGAAGTATTGTACAATATTCTAATAGAGTTTGGGATACCCATGAAACGAGTTAGATTGATTAAAATGTGTTTAAACAAAACGTATAGTAAAGTCTGTGTAGGTAAACATTTGTCTGATAAATTTCCTATCCAGAATGGTCTAAAACAAGGAGATGCTTTATCGCTACTCCTTTTCATCTTGCCTTAGAATATGCAATTAGGAAGGTCCAGGGAACCCAGGTGGAACTGAAATTAAACGGGACACATCAGCCGTTGGCCTGTGCCGATGATGTGAATCTGCTGGATGATACTGTAGATAGCATAAAGAAAAACACACAAACTTTAATTGA
>NW_019729978.1:0-2544 GCF_002891405.2 Cryptotermes secundus | reverse complement strand
TAAGGTTTGCGCAGTAGTCTTGTGCACATGAATCAGTAACTGAGGAGTACCTTTCCTTGGGGTTAGGTTAGGTGAGGTGAAGTGAGAGGAGTTGAGTTGAGGTGAGGTGATGTGACTTGAATTGACGTGAATTGGCGTGATTTGACGTGACTTGGTCTGACTAGGCTTGAATTGACGTTATTTGACGTGACGTGACTTTCCGTGACTTGGCGTGACTTTGCGTGACATGACGTTATTTGGCGTGAATTTACGTGACTTGACTTGACTTGGCGTGACTGTGCGATTTTGCGTGATTTGGCGTGACTTGTGGTGACTTGGCATGAATTGAAATGACTTGACGTGATTTGACGTTAGGCGAGACGAGACGAGACGAGACGGGGCGAGGCCAGGCCAGGCCAAGCCAGGCTAGGCTAAGTTAGGTTAGGTTTGGTTTGGATAGGTTAGGTTTGCGCAGTAGTCTTGTGCGTATCAATCAGTAACTGAGGGGTACCATTCCCTGCTGTTAAGTGAGGTGAGGTGAGGTGAGGTGACGTGTTGTGAGGTGAGTTGAGTTGGCGTGATTTGACGTGACTTATCGTGACTTGGCGTGAGTTGAATTGCCGTGATGTGGTGTGACTGCGTGACATGACTTGGCTTTACGTAAAGTGACATGAGGCGAAGAGAGACGGGTCGGGGCGAGGCGAGGATACTCTATGCGAGGCTTGGTTACGTCAGGCTACCTCAGGTTAGGTTAGGTGAGGTTACGGTAGGGTAGGTTAGGTTTGCGCAGTAGTCTTGTGCGCATCAATCCGTAACTGAGGGGTACCTTTCCCTGGGGTTAGGTTAGGTGAGGTGAAGTGAGACGAGTTGAGGTGCGGTGACGTTACTTGACGTGAATTGGCGTGATTTGACGTGACTTGGTCTGACTAGGCTTGAATTGACGTGACGTGACTTTGCGTGACTTTGCGTGTCATGGCGTGATTTGGCTTGAATTTACGTGACTTGACTTAACATGGCGTGACTGTGTGATTTTGCGTAATTTGGCGTGACTCGTGGTGACTTGGCATGAATTGACGTCACTTGACGTAATTTGACGTGAGGCGAAACAAGACGAGGCGAGGCCAGGCGAGGCGAGGCGAGGCTAGGTTAGGTTAGGTTAGGTTAGGTTAAGTTAGGTTAGGTTAGGTTAGGTAAGGTTAGGTTAGGTTTGGTTAGGTTAGGTTTGCGCGGTAGTCTTGTGCGCATAATTCAGTAACGGAGGGGTACTATTCCCTGCTGTTAAGTTAGGTGAGGTGAAGTTAGGTGAGTTGAGTTGAGGTGAGGTGATGTGACGTGACTTGACGTGAATTGGAGTTATTTGACGTGACTTGATGTGTCTTCGCGCGACTTGACGTGACATAGCTTGAATTGACGTGACTTAGCTTGAATTGACGTGACTTGACGTGACTTGGCGTGACTAGATTTGACTTGAAGTGATTTGACGTGAGGCGAGGCGAGACGTGGCGAGGCGAGACGTGGCGAGGCGAGACGAGGCGAGGCGAGGCCAGGTTAGGTTAGGTTAGGTTAGGTTAAGTTAGGTTATGTTAGTTAGGTTAGGTTAGGGTAGGGTATGTTAGGTTTGCGTAGTAGTCTTGTACGCATCAATCAGTAACTGAGGGGTAGCATTCCCTGCTGTTAAGTTAGGTGAGTTGAGTTGAGTTGAGTTGATATGACGTGACTTGACGTGAATTGTCCTGATTTGACGTGACTTGATGTGACTTCGTGTGACTTGACGTGACTTGGCTTGAATTGACGTGACTTGACGTGACTTGGCGTTAGTTGACGTGACTTGTCGTGACTAGAATTGACTTGAAGTGGCTTGACGTAATTTGACGTGAGGCGAGGCGAGCCGAGGCCAGGCTAGGCTAGGTTAAGTTAAATTAGGTTAAGTTAGGTTAGGTTAGGTTATGATAGTTCTGGATTGCGCAGTAGACTTGTGTGCATCAATTAGTATCTGAGGGGTGTCATACCCTGCTGTAAATTCACGTGAGGTGAGGTAACGTGATGTGACGTGACGTGATGTGACGTGACGTGACTTGGCGTGACTTGACATGACTGGGCGTGATATCGCGAACTTGATGTAACTTGGCGTGTCTTGACGTTATTTGACGTGACGTGCCCTGACGTGACTTGTGGTGACTTCTCGTAATGTGACGTGACTTGACGTGCCTTGACGTGAGTTGGCGAGACTTGGCTTGATTTGACTTGATTTGTTGTGACTTGGCGTGACTTGACAAGAGTGGAGGCGTGACGGGGCCAGTCGTGGCAAGGCTAGGCTAGGCTGTGCTAGTGTAGGTTAGATTAGGTTAGGTGAAGTTAGGTTAGGTTGGGTTGGGTTAGGTTAGGGTTACGCAGTAGACTTGTGCGCATCAATCAGTAACTGAGGGGTACCGTTCCCTGCTGTTAAGTGAGGTGAGGTGAGGTGAGTTTAGGTGAAATGAGGTGACGTTATGTGACGTGACTTTACGTGACTTGACGTGTCTTACCGTGACGTGACTTCAAGTGACTTGCCGTGACTTCAAGTTA
>NW_019729977.1:0-442 GCF_002891405.2 Cryptotermes secundus | reverse complement strand
TAACTGCAAGGTCTCATGAGGGGGCAAGTTGCAGCATAGCACAGACATGAAGCACAGAACGCTGAAGTTGAGAGTTTGTCAGTGCAGTCTGACAATGAGTCTGCAAGTTCATTAGAGTATGTCACAGTGTTCAATTCAGTGCAGTGACAAGAGAGAGTAACAAGTCAGCAAAGACAGAAGTCCAGAGCACATGTGGTAGTAGGTACTGGGACAATAAATGCTCCAAAAAACAAACATTACAACCCGAAGTATGAATGAAGATGGATCCAGCACTGGAAGCAATTTTGAAGCAGTTAAATTAAGCAGCAGCAGCCAAAAAGAACCCAAATAGGACATAAATACAGTATGCACCCAAATGTGCAGTCCTGAAACTCGCGCTTCTCGAACACGCATGTGTTTTTGTCGATGGGGCATAGCTCCAGCCGCACATGTTCCCAGTAGT
>NW_019729976.1:232-541 GCF_002891405.2 Cryptotermes secundus | reverse complement strand
AGCAAAGCAAAGCTAGCAAGAAACAAAGCAAACCTATCAAGCTGGTAACGCAAACTAGCAAATTGAAAAGCAAGGCTTCCAATCTAGCAACGCAAATTTAGCAGGCTAGCAAAGCAAAGCTAGCAAGCTAGCAACGCAAATCTAGCAAGCAAGAAACGCATAGCTAGCTAGCTAGCAACGCATAGATAACAAGCTAGCAGCGCCAATCTAGCAATGTAGCAACGCAAACCTATCAATCTGGCAAAGCATAGCTGGCAAGCTAGCAAAGCAAATCTACCAAACTAGCAACGTACAGCTAGCTGGATAGCA
>NW_019729976.1:0-124 GCF_002891405.2 Cryptotermes secundus | reverse complement strand
CTAGCAAGCTAGCAACACATAGCTAGTAAGCTAGCCACGCAATTCTAGCAAGTTAGCAACGCAAAGCTACCAAGCAGGAAACGCAAACAAGCAACGCAAAGCTAGAAAGCTAGCAACGCAAAGC
>NW_019729975.1:566-898 GCF_002891405.2 Cryptotermes secundus | reverse complement strand
ATATATTTGCGTAGTTAATTTGCTAGCTTTGTGTTGCTAGCTTGCAAATACCTAGATTTGCGTTGCTAATTTGCTAGAATTACGTTTATATCATGCTAGCTTTGCGTTGTTAACTTGCTAGTTATCCGTTGCAAGTTTGCTAGCTTGTTAGATAAAGGTTGCTAACTTGCTATTTTTGCGTTGCTGGCTTTCCAGGTTGCTAGCTTGCTTGCAAAATTTCTTGCTTGCTTGCTATCTTTGAGTTGCTTGCTTGCTTAATTTCTTTGCGTTTCTTGCTTGCTAGCTTTCGTTGCTAGCTTGCTAGATTTGCGTTGCTAGCTTGCTAGCTTTGC
>NW_019729975.1:0-265 GCF_002891405.2 Cryptotermes secundus | reverse complement strand
GCTTTGCCTTCTAGCTTGCTTGCTTTGCTTTGGTAGCTTGCTATGTTTGCGTTGCTAGATTGCCAGGTTTGCGTTGCTAGCTTGCCACCTTTGAGTAGCTAGCTTGCCAGCTTTGGGTTGCTAGCATGTCAAATTTGCGTTGATAGCTTCCTAGCTTTGCTTTATTAGCTTGGCAGTTTGCGTTGTTAGATTGCTAGATTTGCGTGGCTAGCTTGCTAGCTTAGCGATGCTAGCTTGCTAGATTTGTTTTGTTAGCTTTCTAGCA
>NW_019729974.1:0-475 GCF_002891405.2 Cryptotermes secundus | reverse complement strand
AGCAAGCAAGCATATTTTTTCGTAGTCATTTTTAGCATACTTTTAGAAAGTAGGCATATGCGATCTCCATGCTGTCTGTGTGTCTCCGAATCCTTTATTAACTTTTGAATGACTCAACCAGTCTTTATGAAACTTGGTATGTATATCATGGCATCTGAGCCAATTTCAGCGGCACATTTCATAAATATCATCAGTCTGTGTACCTTAACTGAGTTCATGTCGCTGCTAGGCAAGGGCTAGCTAAACACGTTCGCGTGGCAACGAATACAAACAACACTAGAAGAATCGTTGGAGGTGTCGTTTTCTGTACGATACGTATCGTAGCAAATGTAAGTCTGTGGGTCGGTATCCCCTTAACGTGGCTAGGCAAGTGGCTCAGTGAAGACGTTCCCGCGGCAGCGAAGAATTGTTAAGTGGTGGTGGTGGTAATAGGAGTATTACTTATGGCGTATGTAATGTTTGATATCCTACTTAG
>NW_019729973.1:0-979 GCF_002891405.2 Cryptotermes secundus | reverse complement strand
ACGCACATCTAACAATCCAGCAAGCTAGCAACGCAAAGCTAGCAAAGTATCAACGCAAATATAGCAAGCTTTCAACGCAAAGCTGGTTAGCTAGAAAGGCAAAAGTGGCAAGCTAGCAACGCTAAGCTATCATGCTAGCAAAGCAAAGCAGCAACGCATATCTAGCAAGCTAGCAAGCTAGCAATTCATATCTAACAAGCTAGCAAGCTAGCAAAGCAAAGGTAGCAATCTAGAAACGCAAAGCTAGCAAGCAAGAAACGCAAAGCTAGGAAGCAAGCAACGCAAAGAAAGCAAGCTAGCAACGCATATCTAGCAAGCTAGCAACGGATATTTAGCATGCTAGCAACGCAAAGCTGCAAGATAGAAACTCAAAGCTGCCAAGCTTTCAACGCAAAACTGGCAAGCAAGAAACGCAAAGCTTGTTAGTTAGCAACGCAAAGCTGGCAAGGTAGCAATGCAAAACTGGCAAGTTAGCAACGCATATATAGCAAGCTAGCAGGTTAGCAAACAAAGCTAGCAAGCTAGCAGCGCAAGGCTAGCAAGCAAGAAACGCAATGCAAAGAAGCAAGCAACGCAAAGCTACCAAGCTAGCAACGCAAAGCTTGCAAACTAGCAACGCAAAATTAGCAAGCTCTCAACGAGAAGCAGCAAGGTAGCAACAAAATAATAGCAAGCTAGCAAGGCAATGTTAGCCTGGAAAGCAAGAAACACAAAGCAAACAAGCAAGCAAGCAACGAATAGATAGCCAGCTAACAACGAAAAAGCTACCAAGCCAGCAACGTAAGGTAGCAAGCAACAAACGCAAAGCAAGCAAGCAAACAAGAAACAACGCAAACCTAGCAAGGTAGCAACGCAATTTATGCAAGCTAGCAACTAAAAGCTAGCAAGTTAGCAACAGAAAGCTAGCAAAGTAACAATGCAAAGTTAGCAAGCTTGCCACGCATATCTAGCAAGCTAGCAACGCAAAGCTAGGAAGCTA
>NW_019729972.1:0-218 GCF_002891405.2 Cryptotermes secundus | reverse complement strand
GCAAGCTAGCAACGCAAAGCTGGCCATCTAGCAACGCAAACTGTCAAGCCAGCAACGCAAAGCTAGCAAACTAGCAACGAAAAGCTGGCAAGCTAACAACGCAAACCTGGCAAGCTAGCAACGCAAATCTCGCAAGCTAGAAACACATACCTAGCAAGCTAGCAAAGCATACATAGCAAGCTAGCAACGGGAAGCTAGCAAGCTAGGAACGCAAAGCT
>NW_019729971.1:22867-48717 GCF_002891405.2 Cryptotermes secundus | reverse complement strand
CCTAAAACAACAATGTTCAGGAATATATATTTAAAATTATATAAAGTACTCGTTAACCAGTGGTAAATACAATACGGAGTTCTTGAGAGAGGACATAGAAAAGCACTAACAAAAGCAGCAGAAAAGAGAAACTTATGATCCTTCCTTTGTTAGACTGAGACATTCATACTAAAAATATATATGAAAATTAAAACTGAAAGTAAATGTAGATCATTTTACAGCAACAATGATCATGGAGTGAAAAGAGAAGGTTTGAAAACTAGATGCATCTGTGGCTATGTGATCAAGCCTTATAATTTGTGCCACTTGAATTTCCAACTCTTTCTACATGAAACATTAATCTCAGTAGTAAAAACAGTGACTCATGCAGAGAAATCTAAACACAAGCTGTGCTTATATATGTCTACGTCTGTGGTTACAACAGAAAAGTAGATTTTGTAGTGTTTGGAAGGGAACTGCACAAGAAAATTGTTGATTTACATGTGGTATAAATTGTTTGATCACACTGACTATATCTGGAAAGGAAAAAGCAGATGACAGCAGATGACCAGACACTGAAGCTCAGTGAATGAAGTTCAAATAGCTTACAATCACAATCGACACAATTCAAGGACACTTGTTGCCTGACGATGCTACAGTGCCACTCATAATAGTGTACAAATTCTGTGGAGACGTTTGAAATTTAAATGCTATAAATACACACTCCTGAAACATGTAAATATGCAAGAGAAATGAAGTTCACTACAAATTTTGTAGTGTCCAATTTTGTCCAATCACAACTTCATCTCTGGCACATCGCTGAATGCGGGAGCTATATAAGCGTTACTAAATTCCACCCTGAAGATGAAAACTCGTGTTTTTAGTTGGCAAGCGAAGTATACCGACCGAACAACGGCCGCTTTTCTGCGAAGTTAGTTCCAACTTTTGTCGTTAATTTCGGTTTTCTAGACAGAAGCCGCCATTTCTTTGAAATAGCTCCTCAATTATCCTTACGAAGCTGAGCGGACCCCTTTCCAGGCCCGTTGCTTAGCAACGGCTCAGTAAACAGTAGGTGATAATTAAAGCCTGCAACATTACGGACATCCATGCTAACAAACCTGCTTGCATTTCACTTGGCCTTGATATTTCGCCTTCAGTCGAGACACTGATTTTACGTTTTGAAAGAAAAGACCAATTAGGCCTAAGTTTCGTCAAACTGTTCGAGAATTCCAACTTTGATAACTTATACGGAAATCCTGAGTGCCTCGTTGTATTAAATACTTTTTCGATGTCCAAGAACACCAGAGCCGTAGATATTTTATTGTTGAAATTAAGGGTCACGGTGTCCGCCAGCCTCATACGTCCATAGAAGTGGCGCACGAATGACTGGGTTTTCCACGCTGATTATGCATGACTGCATATGGCTTATATTGTGCAGGAAATTTGATCTTAAAAAATGTTGGCAATTGTTCCCAACCCACCGTACACGCAAGACTTAGCTCCATTCGTCTTCTTTCTCTGCCCCTAGATCAGAATCAAGTTGAAGGGGCGAAGATTTGTTACAGTTGAGGAAATTCAAACGGAAATGGAAACGGTACTATATACCCTAACAAAGAAAGACTTCCAGGGTGCATTTCAAGAGTTGCAGAAACGCTTTGATTGGTGTATGCCCTCCCAAGTGTACTACTTTGAAGGTGATTGTGCAGAATATTATCCAGTTAAGACGTAATAGTTTTTATTAATATATTTCATAAACTTTTGGATTGCATAATGTATATTACAGTGGAACATGCATGGGAGGCCAGAAAATATATAAGGAGGAGAATTAATGTAAAAATATAAAGGCTCATAGCTATTGAAGATTTTTAACAACCAGGCTGAGTGATTGATCCTAACACTGAAGACTATGTACAACCTCTTTATTAACCGTCACAACACAAATATTATTATTATTATGTATTAAATTCATCAAGGAACATTCATCGACATAACCTGAAAACATGAAGGTGTAACAATATCATCTGCACCTTTTACAAAAACGCAATAAGTTAGAATGTAAAATTATAGAGGAATTTCTTTATTGAATGTAGTGTACAAGAAGATCTCTACTGATATATTGGCACAGCATATCAGCATATATACTGATCAGATTCTTGGTGAGTATCAGGATGGATTTAGGCAAAGTTGCAGCACTACTGATCACATATATTTGTAATTAGACAAATATTAGAAAAATCACATGAATATAAGTTCAGTTTACACAAACTATATATTGACTTCAAACAAGCATTTAACATCATTGGCCGGTTTCAGATAATTATCTGAAACCGGCCAATTATAATTGAAGCAATGAAAGAATTTGGTACACCTGCTAAGTTAATCTCTTCTTCCAAAATGATACTGTCAAGGGCATACAGTAAAGTTAAAATCCAGAAGAAATTGCCGAGAACTTTTAGAACAGGATGTGGTATCAGACAAGGAGATTCCCTATCCAGATTGCTTTTTAATATTGGTCTGGGGAAAGTGAATAGAAATATAGGAATTTACCCATGTGGCACAATTTTCAACAAAACTAGGCAATTCATATCCTATAATGGTGATACAGAACTGTGGGTGCTAAATGATGTCCATTCACTACTAAATACAGCTGCAGAATTTAACGGTTAGTAATTGACACTGACAAAACTAAACATATGAAAACTAAGGAAACTGTAAATTTAGCCGATTGTGATACTGAAATACACGAGAAATCTTTGAAATTAGGCTACATTTGAACATATAGACTAAGTAATTACTTCTCAAAATGAAATAGAATATGATATAAAAGACAAAATTAGAAGTGCCAACCGGTGCTTTCAGGCCTTGAGTAACATGCTCAGTAAGAGGTACATAAGAGCGAGCATGGAAATGAGAACATATGAAACTGTCATAAGACCAATTACACTTTGTGGCAGTGAAACTTGGACAAGCTCAGGGAAAATGGCATTCTCTCTGATGGCATGAGAACGCAAGATTTTAAGGAAAATTTACGGACAAAGACGTGAAGAAGGAGCGTGGAGAATAACAAGTTCCTAGAACTATAAAATTGATATAAGTCAAGAGATATTGCAAGTGAAATCGGAATTAGAACATCAGAATGGCTGGGATGTTATCAGAATGGAATTACTCACACTAAACATGATACTCAACATTAAACCAGGCAGAAGATGAAGAGTTAGAAGATTCAAACTGAGAGGGTTAGATGACAAAAAACCCTGAGTTATAAAAATAAGGAAACCAAAAAATCGAGACAGAAAATAATGGAACGTATTTCTAAGGGAGGCTAAGAGTAAATTAAGGGGCCGTAAAGCCACAGTAAGAAGATGAACAATTCTTATAAACTGAACATGTGAGAGATCTAAGTTCAACCTATTCGGAATGACTGGCAGGGACAGACCTAATTAATTTCCCTAACCCATGGAGAACAGAACCACTACAAACAAGCAACACAGCATATTAATCATCTCTCTTGACAACAAATATGCTATACAGTTTTCATAATATGGCTACTTACATTTGTCTCTCAGCCTTGTGAGATGCTGTGAGCTCATAGAAAAGCTTGCTGTTCATCTGCATGAAAATTTTCAGCACATTGTGCACAAGAGCCACAATTGTTTGGTTCCAGTGCTCTTTGCTGATGTGGCACAAAGCTGGGACCGTTGTTGGCATGATCACATGGATGTTTTCCTCAATTAGGCTCATTATGTGATCATTATTCCAGAAGTACAGTGCATATTGAGCCACCTAAAGAAGTAAAACAATTTTATGAGGATCAGATTGTTTGTGTGTGGATTTATCATGAACCTCTGGCAGATGGCAAATGGCAGATGGCAGATGGAAGATGCCTGATGTCTTTTGCAAGTCTGTCTTCATTATTGTATTGGCATGAGAAATCGACACACAGGCATCATCATCAGGCATCAAGTCATCCATTCTAAGTAAAAGGTACACTCCGCAAGTCCACATCTGGACACCTGACATATTAAGTTATCCTGTGATAACATTTGCACCAGCCTACCCGTAGCAATAAAGCAAGGGTTTCTTTAGGCCAAAATAACCCTTATGAATTTTGGAAGGCATGGTTACATTTACGCCACTCCAGGTGGTTTATAAACAGAATTTTCCTCCATTCTAATCCCTTCTTAAATCAGCAAAGGCCCTTTCTGAATCTGTTAGGTGCCTTAGAAAGATTCATACATCTTACAGCTAACTGAACAGAACTCTGCCTATCATCGATTGATATTAATTATACAAATGAAAACTAAAATTATATATGAAGGATTTGGCTTGAACTGGTACAACCTTATTATTAAAAAGCTGCACCACAGTTCCTGGTTGTATTTCTTTATAAGAAAACTACAAAATACAATATTATTTCTACTTCATACTCACATACAAATGTGAACCAAATATGAGTATGATTTCGAGAAAGCACATCTCATTGTATCACCATAAATACATACCTGAAGGTGAGGACTAGAGGCACATCTTGAAATTTGCCTGAACAAGGGTTCCTGAATTTTGGCGAACTGTGATGGTTCAATTACGTCTAAAATTTCTTCAGTCTCCTCAAGGAACATCACCTGAAACAATATTCATATCAATTTAACAAGCGGGAAGGGCGAGGAACGAGCAAGTATAGCACAGAAAATATATTATTTATCTACAGAAATTCAACTGTCACAACTGCTCCTTCATGGATTACATTCAGGATGGTGGTAACAAGGATTGCAGCATACTGGATCGAGAACACTAGCACAAAAACTAGTAGCTGCAATACAATAACTCATCAATCCCCCCCTCCACATACACCCTTCTATGTAGTTAAGGAACAATATTTTGCAAGTCTTTATCGCCATCTGGCATCTCTGGCACATTTTATACTTCTATAACATTCCTTCTGGGCTAAGAGATCGAAACAGCAAATTCTACAAGTGGTGTCAGCTCTTTCTTAATATTACAAATTGTTAATTTCACTGTCACGTGCTCTGAATCCATTTATAACTAAGCTAAAGATACCCACATTACACAGTCAGTGCTCATGCTTATATGACATGTAAACTTACTTGGTATACTGCAAAAGATGCACTTTGTAACAACTGTAAACTAAACTATGCCACCTCTAGTAAATATCTAGTGATGCAATTACAATTTGTTTACTACTTTAGTAACTTGTAATAGTGCCTTATTTACCTTGGCTGACAATAGCTATTCTAATGTTTATTTTACCTCTTTTTCACTGCATGTTTTAGGCCAGAACCTGAGTAGCCCTTTAACAACAGGTTCAGTTAGCGTGACATCCTTTTCAAGGAATTGAACCACACAGTATGCCAGCTGTGCATGGAACGATGACAAACATTTAACTTTGTGCATTGGAAGCAGAACCTTTAGGAGGAATTGCTTGTGTTCTGCCTTCAGCGGTAGCACAAAGCCGTTGATAATGCTGAAACCAGAGAATTTCATTTCTTTATTCTGCAGTATTATTATTAGGTGTGCAGTGGGCAAACAGAACATTGCAATCTGTAGACTAAGAATGTGTTTTTCCATGTGTGTAATTGCCTCATTCAAGTCAAACTATTACCTAACAGCATTAAGATTGTGGTCTTATGGGCTGTGATACTGTGTATTCCTGCAGGCAGTTACCAACATTTCAGGGGAATACACCGCCTCCATCTTTAGGCTTGAAGTATATAGCAAGAGGAGTCAAATGGGTATTACAGACAGGTTGCACGGAATATGGTCACTCAGATCCATGCAAGGGGGTGGGATATGGAGTTTAGTCTGGGTCAGTAGGAACACTGGGCAGGAAATCGGCCTTTTCAGGAGCCAAAAATGTTCATCACAGCTGGAGGGAAATGACAAGAGAAAAATTGCTGTCCTCCAAGGGCCTGGGTGGGGAGTCTCATCATCTCAAGGGAGAAACCTCTTCTCCTATCCTTCAGAAACTGGATATGAGGCTTCAGTAACCTGTGCAGACAGAACCTATTCCCCTTCATGCTGTTACTGTACAGATCAATCTCCATTGCTTTCCCTTTGAGCTGGCCCCTGTACCTTTATTTTTGGTGGGGTGGGGCAGGATTCTGATATTGAAGAGCAGGACTCATTGACTCAGGTAAATGCTGTGTTCTGCAGCACCTGACTTCTCCAGTGAGAAGTGACGGTATCCATGAACCAGGTCCAGAGGGTTTATCCGATGTACACTTCCCCACGATTCCTAGCATTCTGTTGCTTTTGCCTACAAGACTAGGTTAAATGTCACAACCAGAAAACCACAATCTGAATCACTACCATCAAACCAAAAAACTTATATGACTGATAATGCAGAACACCCCATGCAAAATGGATAACCTTAGACAGTGTATGAGTCAAGTATGGAGATGGACAGATAATAAGATAATAAATGAAATAATCTAATAAAATACATGCTGGTGTTTAGGTCAATGTAAATCTAGAACTAAGCCAGTCTAGTTTAATGGAGCATTAATAAAGTAATTCATGTCAACAGTATGGCTTTTCTAAATCTTTTAGTTGAACTGATAATCAGGGGTTACAGTTACATTAGGTCATATGACAAAGCGTGGTAGCTTGTCCCCTTGCCTTCCAAACATCACTTTCTTCGGACTGACACCGCTGTCAAATAAAATCTGTGCTCCTTTTTCTTCATAATGAACCGTATCTCTCACACTTACTGATTGCATCTCTCAAACAAATCACATACATATTCAACTTTTCCAGTCTAATTGGCCTCCTGCCGAATCGATTGAACTTCATCATATCTCACATAACATAATGTTCAATTACAATTAAAATAACACACTGGGAATAATTATAATATATTAAGTACAATCAAATTTACGACTACGTTCCATTATAAAAAACAAGGTCATCTTACTATATAAGTCTTAAATACCACCCTCATATTCTTCAACTTAAAACCTGTTATATCAAAATAATCCACAAAATATAAAATTCAATTTAGATAATGATTAAATCATTTGGAGTGCAATCTCTCTTAAGACTTCCAATCCCTTTATAGGCTGAATCATATTAAAAACTTCATGTAATTAATAGTCATTTTATTTACACTTAAATCTATTTATCAAGGAGAATCTTATTTGTTTAACTGTCCTTCTAAGTGTAACTCATGCAAATTATAAATTGGGTGTTCCAGTAAATAACTTTTGATTACAGTTAAAAAGTCTGACTCACCTTCCTATTATTTCCAGTAATTCGGCAACACCATTAAAATCCTCTGACTCATATACAAACCTAAAAATTAGAAATTCTATTTTATCAGATGCAAAGAGTTTAAACACATGTCAACAATGCTGAAGCATTAATTAATACAGCACAATTATATATATATATAAAATAAAACAATTAAAAAATCTTTCAAAATCCAATGCCTCTTCTCACTCAGGTTACACAGTTAGCATGAATTCAATTAATTTATGTTATACTGCTGCTACATATATATATAGCTAAACACGCAAATTATGCAAAATCAGATAATGAGTGTATTTTTCCATTATCCTCTTAGCCTATAATTAATTACAATGGGAAATTCTACTAACCCAAGGAAGATGTTACTTATTTGTTTGCGTATGAAAGCACGTAGCCTTGGGAATTTCTCATAGATGTGATACAGGACAGTCTTGAGGAAATGACGCTCCTGAGGATCTTCACTGTCAAATAAGTCTAATAACTGTAACATACACAAAATTTCAAAATGATAAGCATAATTATACATGTAAATTATATATAAAAAAACAGGAGTATTTACTGCACTATGAAATCATATTTTTTTTATAACCAATAGGATATGTTTGCAGCACCGACGTTTCATATCATTTGAATTTGTCACTTCCATTCCAGACACATAAATTTTGTATTTGTATCAGAGTGACATAATCATATCTGACATTGCAAAACACATGACACCAGAGGTAACACAATGTTTCCACGTGAAACATACACAACAATGTTGGAATTGTTATTAATCATTTAGGAAGGACATGTTTTTCTGCATATAAACTGACGACTGACTCATTCCAGTAATTCCTCACCAGAATTTTCTCTTTTTACAAAACACATACTGACAAATTTACTAGATTTGACCAGATCTCAACGAGACTGCAAAAAGCTGTGTACTCTTAACAGGAATACTCCACAGAAGGAATTAAAAATTAAATCGTAGTATATATCATTTTAAAATTATTGGCTAATAAAACGTTCTAGGAAGAACTAACCACCTAATATTCTTACATTATCTACTGAGTATTTGTTATGATACAGACCACACAGAAAAACAGTGTCCAACAGTTCTTTGTTGTTGTAGGCATATTCACTTCCACGGGAACATGCTTACCAAGCCACTGACTAACAACTTGATTGGGCCCGGGGGGGGGGGGAAGGGAAGACACAAGGTGGAGAAAGATATTATCACATTCCTCCTTTAATTTATTTATTTATTTAAAATCAAGGAATGTAGGCAAAAGAGAAAGTATAGATGCTGTAAAGTAGGGAATCGATATTCTTCAAATCTGGGAAAGGCCCATTTTAGATAGAATGAATAATAAGACTATGACTTGCTCTCACATTATAACAAACATAAACATCAAGGGTCACTATTCTGTGTTAATTGATAGCTATTCAAACTGGCAAGAAGTCAGAACTACATATGAAATGACAACACACTCAATTGTAGGACTTCACTGCCCATTGTTATTACACAAATTAAGAGATAAATAAGTATATATAAATTGTTTAATATAATCTTGGAAGGCACATTAAAACAAGTACTACATTAAAGGAATAACATAGATCTGATTTAACCCAGTCTGATCCCATTCAAGATTCTCTTTCACTTCATATGTTAACAGATAGTTCTTGAATGGCAGAAGCATATACTAGCAAAGAGTTACATGCCTGTAGCACAATATGACAAACTGGTGGTCAGATTCATGTTGGAAGAATTGAAGTGCAAGATGACGACTAAAGAAGAGGAAAGCATAGTCTTTAAGACAGTAACTTAAACCAAAAGTAAAACCCCTTTCAAGTGTTTCAATTGTAATCAAATAGGTCATGCCCAGATCAACTGCCCCAACAAAGGTAAGAGAAATTGCTCTATCTGTAAAAGGAATAATCACTCTGACAAGGAATGTTACTTTAGAAATAAGGGCAGTGATACGAGAAAACAATGTACAGTATGTAAGAAAACGAACCATGTTGAAAAGGACTGTTATTTAAAAGATAGGAATAAAAGAAGCAAGGTCGATTTTCTAGCCACGTGAGTGATCGATGTAAAAAAGACAAAATATATGTGGTGAATAGTGGTAGCACATGTGATGTGACAAATGAGAAGACTGATTTGATACATACTAAGCAGTATACACAATGTATAATGGCAGCAAAGAAAAATCAAAGTATGACTGCAAAAGAAATAGGCAACTTGGAACTTAAACAGTGTGGTTTGAAAAACTTTTCATATGTTCCAGTACTCAGCAAAAACCTGCTGTCAATGCACTGTATTACAGAAAATGATGGAGAAGCGTTGTTTACAAAAGAGAAAGTCCAGATACTCAAGAGCAAAAATGTTGTAATCAAAGGAAGAAAGGATGAAAATGGATTGTTTGTAATTAACTTTAGCGCGAGGAATGAAGCTATGATGACTCAGAAAGATACAAGTGTAGAGTGGCATAGAATATTAGGAAACTACAACAGATATGCCAAGGGATACCAGAAAGTGTGAGCAAGTGTAAACTTTTGATATATGTTCAGTTTGTATGCAGGCCAAACAAGTGAGACTTCCATTTATACAGAAAGAAAAGGGGCTGGAAAGCCATTGGAGATAATTTATAGTGACGTGTTTTAACCAATTGATCCCTCCAATTATGACAATAAGAAATATTTCCTTAGGTGTGTGGATGACTATAAGCAATTTTTAAGATATACCTCTTAGAAAATAAGAGAGAAGTGTATACCTTTTTGAAGGAATATGTAAATGAAGCTGAGTGTCACTTCAATACAAGAGTGAGAAGAATAAGATGCGAACAACGAAGGGGAATATAAGAAGAGCGACTTGAGGGAATGGTGTAAGAACAAGAGGATTGTAATGGTATTTACTACACCAAATTCGCGACAGCTGACCGGCACTGCCGAAAGGATGAACCGTACCATTGTGGAAAAGGCAAGAGCATTGACTGTGGGGTGGAGCTGTACTCACTTCTGCATACCTGCTAAACAGAAGTCCAACAGTGACAGTGAATGGAACGCCAGCAGAAAGTTGGTATGGTAAAAGAGCAGATCTGCCTGGATGGAAGATATTTGGTTCAGAAATGTACACTAATATTCTCGGACCATTGAAAAAGTTGGACAGTCATAGCAAGGAAGGAACATTCGTTGGATACAACAGAAATGGCTACTGATTATGAGATCCATATACTGAAAGGAACTATGTCTCCACAGATGTGACCTTCACAAGTAAGCCTGCAACAACAAATAAACAAAAGGAAATGGAAAGAGTCACGGATTCAGAAGGCGAGTGAAATACTAAAGCTCAGGTAGATAGCGAAATGCAGCAAGAACGAGAAGCTGACTACAATGAAGAAAGAACATAGATACATGACAGCATGAAGAAAATAAAAATGCTGACAACGAGGGTAATGGGAGGAAAAACAATGGACAAAATGAACATGGATATGCATTGAGACTAAAGAGAAACATTCAAATGCACCCAAAGTACCGAGACTATCACACAGAGAGTCAAAAGGTGGGTATGCTCACCTATACATATGACTAGTGCATGGAGAGCAAAGGCAGCGAGAAGTGGAATAAAACAATTGAAGAGGAAAGGGATTCGCTCTGCCAAAACAAACCTGGGATATATGTAAATGAACATGCAAATCTTTGATGTGAAGACTGCCTTCCTGTATGGACACCTTGAGGATGAAAACTACATGGAGATACCAGAGGGATACAAGAACACTGGCAAGATATGTCTCCTGAAAGGCATTCTATGTTCTAAGACAAGCACCATCGCAATTGTACCAGAAGTTGACAATCTTTATAAAGGAAAAAGGTCTAAACCAACTAAAGTCTGACCAATTCATTTTTAAGAATGATGCCAATATTGTTCATGGCATTCGTGTGGATGACTGGTTAATCACAGGAGAGGATGAAAGACAAATAGAGGAAATTTTGCTGAATCTGGAAAATCATTCCAGATAACAAAAAGCACAAATCCAAAAGTTTATTTAGTAATACAAATTGAGAGGCAACCAGATGGGATACATATCTCTCAAACCACTATGCAAGCCAAATGTTGGAGAAATACAACATGCAAGTAAGTCGAGATATGAAAACAACCATGGCCACGACCAAACCAACAAATGAGGAAGGTGAAAATGAAATAAGATTTCCTTTGCAGAGAAGAGGTAGGAAGCCTGCTATATATGACTTCTAAAACCAGACCCAATATGGCATTTGCTGTAAATGTGGAAAGTCGAACTTTGGAAAATCCTGACAAAACAACTGTTCAAAATGTGAAAAGACACTTAGGTATGTGAAAGGTACATGAGATTCAGGAATAAAATATACCTCATCTGTCTCCGAATCTGTGAAACTGGAATCATTTAGTGATGCTCATTATGCAGGGGATGTAAAGAATAGGAAGAGTGTAACGGGATATGTAATTATGATGTCAGGGGGCCCAATATCATGGTGCTCTAGAAAACAGAGTATCGTTGCATTATCAACCACTAAGGGCCGAACATATTGCAGCAGCTGAGTGCTGTAAAGAATTGAAATATCTAAAGACGTTGATAGAGGAGTTGACAGGAAAGAGGGTGGAAGCTGAACTGTGTGTCCACAATCAGAGTGCAATCAGGCTAATAGAATGTGGACAAGTAACGCGTAGGAGTAAGCACATAGACGTTAGTTGTCACTTCATATGTGAAGAATTCAAAGAGAAACTCTTCTCAATCTAATATTGTAACACTGAAACTCAGATGGCAGACATTTTAACAAAACCGTTGTCATCAGAGAAATTTACCAAGTTTAGACACATTATACCTAAGAAGAAATAAGCCTGATTTTGATAAGACTGAGAAAATTTTAACTACATGTACTAATTTTGTATTCTGAAGACCAAAGTTACTAAGTGTTACTGAATTTAACTTTGTAAAACAGCTAATAATGTTGACAACATTTTGAAATTAAGGATGAAAATGAGAAATGTGTTTATAACATTTATAATTAAGGCGCAAAATGAGAAATGTGTCTGTAACATTTTGAAATTAAGAATTAATGTTGTGAATCTAGGAATGTAAAATTGTTCAAGTTGGTAATAGTGATCTATTTTCATTTTCATTTTTGTTTTGTATTATAATAAAAAGTTTCTTCTCACCCATTATGACTGTTAAGTGATATGTAAGCAAGACACAACAGAAAGCGAACACAAACCACCCATCCACAGTTAATGTGGCCTCCTCAATGTTCGAAAACTATCATCTCTTGAGATGTTTCTTGAGGTTAGGAAAGAGGTAGAGGTCCAAAGGGGCCATATCAGGTGAGTAGGCCAAGTATTTCAGAAATTCAAAGTGAAGATCCACCAATTTATTGTGCATAATGGCCACTTTGTGATGCAGAATTTTCTTGAAGAAACAAGATTTCTTTTGAAAGTTTGCCTCCATGTTTGGAGACCAGTTGCTGCTTAAATATGCCGAAAAGTGCAATGCAGTACTTTGCCGTGTTGGTTGCTCCATTTTCCAAGAAGTCTGTGAGCAAAATTCAATTTATGTCCCAGAGGACAAACGACAACACTGTGTCTAAGACTACTTTGGACACACGGAAACACGGTGTCTCCATTCTTTGGATGTGCTCTTGGTCTTTGGATCAAACATATCACCCACAGTTCTGAGACAGTTCAAATATTCCGCAGAATCTAGCCGTTATTGTCACAAATGATTTGTGAATCAAGCACTCAATCACGCTTCTGAACAGCACTGAGACATTTAGGAATCGATTTGGCTGAGAGGATTCTCACATCTAAAATCTCGTGAATTATATAGCTTACTTTTCTCACGATATTTCCAGGGCCTCTCCTATCTCTTTAGCGGGTATTCTTTGATCATCCAATATCTTTTAATGAATGGCATCCACGTTTACTGGAATTGTCACTTGAGTTGGTGTCCCAGAATGTTCTTGGTTTTCAGTGCTCAAATGTCCTGTTCTAAACCTAGCAACCCATTTCTTCACTGTTGAGTGCGAAGGGGTCTTATCACCTTGTGTAACTGACATACGAGTATAATCATAATTTTCTTTGTTCAAGTTCCTTTTCAAGAAAACATATTTCACCACTGCTCACCATTCTTCTGTAGAGAAATCTCAATTCTTTTCGACATTTTCACTTCATATCGGCAACAACCATTTAACAGAGAGGCTACAATTATGAAATTTAGGTCATACATATACAAAACAATAAAATTGGATGTGATAAAAGTATTATTACAATAAAAGTAGGTGAAATAGAAAAGCCCAAGATTTATCAGCACCCATACATATCTGGTGTCACAGGAACATGTTTACCATACCAGTTACCCTCAAAGAGAAAGCTATTTTCACATGCCTCCTATTATTTAATTATATATTATATAAAACTATGAAAGGAGGGTAAAAAAGAAAATATTGTAGATGTGAGATTGGTAAACCTTATTCTGTAATTCTGGCGAAGCCCTATTTTAGATAAAATGAATTATAAGACTATGACATACTCTCCCAATATAACAAACAAAGTCACCATGTGTAACTATTCTGTGTTATCTGATAATTATTCAAACTGACTAAGTCAAACTACATATCAAATAAATACACAAACAATTATAGGACTTCACTGCTGATTGTTATTACACATATTAAGAGAAAGTGAAATATATATGAATTGTTTAATATACTCTTCGAAGGCACATTATAACAAGTACTACATTAGAGGAATAACATAGATCTGATTTAACCACGTCTAACCTATTCAAGACCCTCTTTCACAACGTATATGAACAGATATTTCTTAGATGACGGAAGCACATACCAGCAAACCGTTACATACCTGTAGCAAAAATTTTTGGTCTATTGCGTTCTTGTCAATGGCGAGCTGAAAGTCTGAGGATTCCAAGGACTTTAGGAATAAATCATTCAATAACTGCAGAGAAAGAAAAAAAAAACAGTATAACATTTGGAATAGTAAAACTTTTGGTAATACACAGAACAAAAACTCATAATTTCAACAATTAAGTAATCGGATCTGAACGCTGCACCCAAATTCTTTGGGCCAAATCACACACACCTCTGCATAGGACAAACTCTGCAAAAAAGCAAACGTATATAATGAAGCTTTGAATAACCTTGGTAATATAAAAATGTAAGTTTAACATTTTACACGTTTAGACATTTACAGACACAGCTTAACAACACACAAAAAGACTATATGTTCATGAAGTATCTGAATTTCATTAAGGTAACTTAAGTCGATTATATATTCTAGACCAATTTAAAGTACAATTTATCTAATAGGGTAAGAATAGAGAAAAGAGCAACAACAGCATAATGATTTGTGCCCTGAACTCAACAGTCAAGGCAATTAGAGAGTCAGCATAAACACAGAATATCAACTCAAAAATGCAGAGTAAAGAAATATACAAACAACATAAAAGACAAACAAATTATATTATCTAAATTTAAACAGATATTTGTTGGTGTTTACTACAACAGTAATTCAGTTAGAGTCGCCTGTCTGATACAAAAATTAAAATACATAACAAATACAGGGAAAGAAAGACAGAAGAAATAAAAATTTAACCGGAATTGAACATAGGAGATGCACCTTCCACAGAAACTATACTCCTAATCAAAACAGAAGGAAACTGATATACACTGTTAGCAGCACAGACACACCTGGCTTAACTACTGGGATCTTACACCTTACAGAGAAAACGGGAAGTCCATAATTAATTTAATGAATACAAGGAGACTTACATTATCCATGATAGTTTGACAGATAACTTTCTCCTTCAAAATCCTTTGTAGAAATGTCCACATTTAAGCGAATATTTCAGTGAAAACTCAGGTATCATTGCTTAGCAACGGCGAGTAAACATTCGTTGCTAGGAAATGTCCATAATAATATGTGATTGTTTAAACGAACCACAGTTGATCGAGAGCTAGCCAATCACAAGAGAGGGACTATTCGCTTCTTAGCAACGGCTGAGTAAACAGCCGTGGAGTGCCTCGTTGTAATAAATGCTTTTTCGATGCCAAAGAACACCGCAGCCGTAGACATTTTATTGTTAATTTTAATGTTCAAGTGGTCCCCCGGCCTTATACATTGCAATGTCGTGCAGTAAGTTGCACGAAAACCAAACTGGCTTTCGTTGAGCAGGCCTCTTTCTTCAATATATTTGGAAGAAATTCGAAATTGCTTTTAGAATAATTATCCTGTCGTGGACAGGAGGCTGATCGGACGTAAATTTTGAGGGAAATTTCGTTATTTAGCGGGTTTGGGTGAAGTTATTACTTTTCCTTCCTTCCAAGTATTTCTAAAATGAAAAAAGCCGAAAACAATAACTGAAGAAATAACTTAGTTGAACCAATAGTCGCCTTGGAATGTGCCTAAGGCATTCATTTGGTATGCCGTCGATTCCCCGGGCTTTATTTAATTTCAGAGATTTTATTAATTTTCTGTACGTCATAATATGTGATCTTATGTGTGGAGAGGTCATCTACGGTTTCCAGCTGAGCGTGAACTCTAGCCTCCTCCAACCGTTCATTGTTATTGTCCCACAGATAATGCGGGGTGACCTGATTTTCCAGACAGTCAACAATTGCGTTGGCTCTTTCGGAAGGGCGAAATTTAGGGAAAGAAGATCCATGAATAGCATTTGATGCCCTTTGTCCGTCTCTCTTTAAAAGAAATTTCTCATTGGGCCATATATCATGAGGTGTTACTTCAGGTATAATATTTTGTGTTTTCTACAGTTCAAATATCTTTTTACGGGTCATACGTCTGATTGATTTGGTGACCCAAGTGACTGCCGTTTCACACGCTGGATCCATGGTTTCTTGCCACAATTTTGTTAGCCTCTGCTTATATTATATAAAGACGATCTAGACCAGACACATTCTATTTGTTGGGAGACATTTTAAGTAGTACGCAAGCAACGTGATATTCCATACGAGTCGAAGCGGGGACAGAACAAATAAACACGAAATCCTACAGAGTAGCTGAAACACAGAGACTTGAAGTATAAAGAAGGAAGAGAAATTATTGAAGATACGATTCATTCAAAAAGTAATTGGGCATGGAACAGTCAAATATTGGTGGTGGCTATGAAGGCGGATGCTAGTGGTCAGCAAATTTCCAGCTTCTAGTAGATTAGCGAAAGCTTTTTATATTGATCAACTATCTTCCTTTCTTCTTTGTTTCTTTTTTTTTTTTGGCAAACTGTAAGACGGTACAATAAGCAAAATGGAGGATGATATAATATTGACATGTAGGATGCTACTCATTAGTAGACACCATTCTTATTATAATCAATACAGATTAGTTATAATGTTAAAGTTAATCTACCGACCACACAACACGTTTTTATTTACTGCCACACTACATGTTTCGACCTCAAGAGTTGCTAGTGTGACGTCACCGCTGTTGATTAGCATTGCTTAGTTACCAGGTTACGGGGGCTCGGCTATCTTCGGCTCCGCTCGTGACGTCACCGCGCGTTGCGCATCGCGGGGTGATTACTCGCCTATTACGCGAGCGCTAAATTACCGCTACGTGGAGCTGGGCCGGTAGGGATCAACATGTCACAGTACTATTATTAATACCTTGTATTTAGTATTAATTGTTAAAAATAATTCGTATACAGAATGGAAATTAAATTAATAGGCAGTCTGTGTTAGTGGTGTCGATAGGCGGTCGACATTTATACTGAAATGAAGTTCACTACTGAACAGCATGTGTTTATTGTCGAAACTTTTGCAAGAAAAAATTAAAGAAAATGTATCCATAAGTTTCGTCGTAAATAGCATAATTCACCAGTTCCCACAAAGTAGTGTGTATCCAAGCTTGTGAAAAAGTGGCATGCCACAGGTTCAGTGTGTGACATAAAGAAGTAATTGAAGAGGATTCTGCTGGCTGAAGAAAAGTTTTGGGATATTCAGGTCGACTACAGATCAGTCTTTAAAAATCATTAACACGCTTAACACAGGAAACCGGTTATAACAATAACAACTGTCATTTTATAAGGGCAAAATTTGATTAATTTTGTGGCTGTGAAAGCAGATCCTAGCAAAAAACCGATTTCCTCTGCTAAAGTTTTATCAGCTCTAATGACTCATTCTGCTATCGGCAGTTACAACAGCAATCTGTGAGAAATGTTGTGTCCACTCTGCGCTGCTGCCAGTTTTCCTCGATCAATGAACACATTGTATTTCTTTAAACAGTAATTAAATTACACTTTGTTTTAAATGAAATAGTGAATAAGCTGTGTATTTTGTGTTATGTCCCCATCATTTTATGATGAGCCATACGTAAGAGTACAGATGTTATGTTTCTGGATATAGGGATAGGGACTAGCTCTATCAGTTAGGCCCAACTGAGGTTTTTCCTGAAGATGGAGACAGAATCTAGTCTCTGAAATGTCATGTTTTTCAGTCAAAACAGGAGAGTGTTTTAGATAAAAATAGGAAGGTAGATAATATTCAGAATCATAATATTTATATTAATGTACCATCATCACAAACTTTTAGATCAAATGTACTTCAGAGATCTGAAAAGGTTCACCCTCAGCTTAAATGTGAGGTAGGGGTTATAAACTAAACTAAATTTTATAAGATTTGAAACTTTCATGGCAAAGAGAGGAACTAAAATCTTCTGAGATAATTACTTGTATCGGTATTGAGTTAGAAACCAGCATTTGAGAGATCTCATCCATCTTTATCATTGGGGTCGATGTCTGATGATGGAGAGAGAGGAGATCTCTAAAACGTTGGTTTCTAACTCAACATTCATATGATCAGTCATCGAAGAAGATGAAACACAGATAAATGTAAAGAACCTTCCACCGTGTGCTAATATTATGGTTTTCATGTAATGAACACACATGAAAGCATATTATTATTATAACTGGCCCGAACCCTTGACTGTTCCTTATATCAGGAAATACTGCACCGCGCCCCTCGTCTTCCTCTCCACCGATTACTATGAATCATACTATTACGAAGAAGAAGGGCACAGCGCAATCGTTACTGGCTCTATTGTCGGTTCCCACGCTCCCCTAGATGGAGATGGGGTATCCAAGCTAGGAGGAGGAAGCTACACTCAGTTCAGTGTTTAAGAGAAAACAAATAAAATTTAATAACAAAATATACAGTACATAAATAACAAAAAAAGACACTTTTAACCAAAAAAACAGACAACCAATTTCCCGTCGGCACCCCTTGTGTCGACGCTAGAAATATCAGGCGTTAAGCACTCCGGCCATACAAACTCAAGTCTAAATTCTGAGACAAAATTAAAATAACCCCAAACCAAAATCTAATACGCGCGTCGCAAGCGTTCAAGCAACGGCTTGCGACCGCAAGCAGTCCTTACCGGCCAGCAGATAACACCAAAGGGAATTTAGAACAGCCCCAGCCGAAAGCAATTTTTTCCACCACAAACCTGCTGGCTAGTAAACAACCTTCCAAGTCGACTTGGTCTAAACGACTGCAATGTACAAGTCTCCCCTTCACAAGAGGGTACATGGGACCACGTGACTGACGTCAGGATGCCGGATAGTGGGGATGGAAACCGTCACAGGAAAGATGATGACGTCATCGTGAGCGAGCTAAGCTTAGCAGGGCTCACTATCCCCCCCTTCTCGAAGAGCATCTCACATCTAATCTCTCGCACACAGAGCTCCTCAAGAGTTCCAATGCTCTACACATATCACCCGCACAGTGTGTCCAGTTTCCGCCCTAAATCCTCCGAAGACACATGCCGAAATAGAAGTCCCTTCATCCTTTAGGGCTCCACGGGGTCCTACTCACTCCCTTCACTTTGCCAGCTTCCGCTTGGCAGCTTAGTATCACAAGGAGTCCAGAGTATTTCCCTACAGTTCACTCGGCGTAGACACGTGTTCGATCCACAAACGTTCCGGCCATCCACGGCTGACCGATAAGATGTTTTCTTCCTCACTAGCTCCTGCCGCTGTCCGATAAAGGGCCCACACGGACAGCAGCACCGGAGCCGGGAGAGCTTTCACTTGATGCAAGTCGACACGACTTGGCTGGCGGATTGTTGACGCTGCGGAGGGGGGGTTGCTTCCGAAGATCGCCATTTCCATCCCACCTAGGATAGACAATGGGGGGGCTAGGATATCCTCCTGCTCGAAAGAAGAATTGTACAGTTAACTAACACTGAAATACATCCTTTAGCAAGTAAATAGCAAGTTAATTGCAAGTACATACATCATTTAGGAATACTGATACAAAATAATACTTCATTTAGAAATAANTAATACATCATTTAGAAACATCTGAATGACAGACCAAACCAATACACAACGTAATCACTCAATTGAAATATGTCTCTTCAATTGCGAGACATGTGCTTTCCTGACGATCACTCCAGTATCTGAATTTGCCAACTGAACTGTTACCGGCGAAAGGAATCTTACAATCTTAAGTGGTCTAGACCACCTATAGTCCAACTTGGCGGAACGCTGCTGGGATTTCGAACTTAACGGATGCGTTCTCACTAGGACCAAATCGCCCACACGAAACTCTGCTCGCCTCCTCCCTGCGTCATAGCGAGCTGCAACCCTGGCGGGGGGCCTTTCTCAAATTATTTAAGGCCGTCTCCCAGAATTCCTCCCTACCCCTAGCATCCTTATGTAGGTCCAGTTCGGACAATTTCCATTTTAGCCCCAAGGGATGGTTCAATTCTCGACCGAGAAACAGCGAGGCTGGAGTCGCTGCAGTCGACTCGTGCCACGCTGAGTTGAAGGCTAGAGCTAGCGAGGACAGATGTTCGTCCCAGTGCGTATGCTGGGAGTTATGGTAGATAACTAGCGCCACTTTCAAGTTGCGGTTGAAGCGTTCAACCTGGGACGCCTGAGGATAATAAGGGGAGGTGGTAATATGGCGAATGCCCCAGGAAAAACACAAATTGTAAAAGCTTCTCGATTTGAATACCGCAGCATTGTCTGACACAATCGACTGCGGCACTCCAAACGATGGAAAGAACTTCTCCATTAGACAGGTCTTCACGACCTCCGACGAGATTCTCCTGACCGGATACATACAGACAAATTTCGAAAATCCGTCTAACACCACCAACACGGCGATATTTCCTTTTCGACTCCTTACGATAGGACCCACAAAGTCTATGAATACACGCTCGAGAGGGCGTGTCACTACTTCACTACTATGAAGGCCCACCTTGGTATCAGGAGCCGGTTTAGCTCTCTGGCAATCCTCACATCGCCTCACAAATGCGTAAACCTCGCGCCTCATGTCTGGCCAGAAAAAAACCTTACTAATCCGGTTCAGCGTCTTCGTCATTCCTAGGTGCGCGCTCAAGTGAGAGCTATGAAAATACTCCAGCACCATAGGTCTCAATGACTCGGGCAGAAGATAGCGCCTTCCCCGTCCTCGCGAAGGGTGATAAACTAAGGCGCCATTCAACAACTTGAAGTTTTTCACAGTTGAATCTCCTTGGGCTACCTTCCGATAAATATCCGTACAGAAAGGATCCTTCTTCTGATGTTCCCTGATGGACTGGAAGGCTTCGGGTAGATGTCCCAAGATTAACCCTGAAAACGTAACTCCTTCACCCGGTTCCTCATATTGTCTCGTAAGACAATCCGCCACGACATTAGCCTTGCCACTTATGTGGCTCACTCTAAACTTAAAGGGCGCCAGACGCAAAACCCATCGTCCAATTCTGCCCAACTCCTTGGCGTGGCGCAGCAACCATGCCAACGCTTGGTTGTCCGTGAACAGAGAAAACTCCTTATGCTCAAGGTAACTCCGATATTTCTCGCAGCCATAAATCACTGCGAGGCACTCCCTCTCATGAATGGAATACCTACGTTCCACTGCTGACAGCAGCCGACTACTATATGCAATTGGAGCCAGATCTTCACCGATCTTCTGGTGAAGAACCGCGGAAATAGCACAATCACTAGCATCGCAGATTAAGGTAAACTCCTTAGAGAAGTCGGGGATTTGCAAGACTGGAGGCGTGGTTAAGGCCTCCTTGAGCTGTTTAAACGCATTCTGCTGAACGTCACCCCAGACAAAGCGAGCATTCTTCCGCTTCAATGCGTGAAGAGGCTCCGCAATCTGGGAGAAACGATCAATAAATCGACCATAAAATCCCACCATACCAAGAAATCTGCGCACGGCCTTAATGTTCTTAGGAGGGGGGAACTGTCTGATAACCTCCACTCGTTCAGGCAATACCTGGATTCCTTGGCCTGACACTAGGTGTCCCAAAAAGGGAATTTCTTCTTGAGCCAAACGAAGTTTCTCTCGATTTAGCGTAAACCCAGCCTTCTCTAGCCTACGAAAAATTTCCTTTAAATGGCCTACATGTTCTTCAAAGGAACTAGAGTAGACTACTAAATCGTCCATAAAATTATAGACAAATCTATGCTTGAGGTCGCCAAACAACGAATCGACTACTCGAGAGAGCACCTGGCAACCTACGCTTATGCCCATGGGCAATTTCGTAAACTCGTAAAGCCCAAAAGGCGTACAGAAGGCCGTAGCCTTACGGCTCTTAGCCGACAATGGAATCTGATAATACGCCGAATTCAAATCTAAGACGGAAAAGATTTTCGCCTTACTGAAGTTGGCAAAGGCGCACTGGATATTTGGCATGGGAAATGCATCAAAGACAACCTTCTTGTTCAGTAGCCGGTAGTCCACTACCATGCGGTAGCCACCACCCGGCTTCGGAACAAGAAACGCTGGACTTGCGTATTGAGAATAACTTTTTCTCACCACGCCTTTGTCCATCAAATCTTGGACGATTTCCCTCAATGCTTGCATACGTGGAGGCGAACACTGATATGGCCTGGAGCGAACTGGAATGTTGTCACTCAAATCCAGCTGACAGACCATTTGCTTCACCGTACCCAGCCTATCGGAAAACAAGGCAGGAAAACTTCGCATCAACTTCGCAATTTCAGCGGAATTATCCGACCCACCGGGTATCGACCCGCACAGGAGTTTCTGCAATGCGTCATAGGAACACGGGAATTCCTGCGACTTACACTTGCCCAAATCCATGGACTCGAAGTCGAACTCGCTCTCAGGCTGGAAGAGAAAATAATATTTACGGGTGGAAAAATCTATTCGCACTTGTGCGAACGTCAAGAAATCAACACCCAAAATACACGGAACGGGGCAGTCATCTAAGACTAAAAACCCAAACTTCCAAGAAAAGGAATGTATCTTAATTCCCAACACGCAGACCAGCGAGAGAACACACGATTCCCCGTTCGCCAGCAGACATCGTTCCTCCGTTGTCTCGACGGTATAAGGCAGGTTCGATCCTTTAATATTATCAAAGACATCGCGTCTTATAAAGGATCGAGAGGAGCCGGAATCTAACATCGCCGGTAAACAAAAGTCCCCAATACGTACAGTCACGAAGGGAGAGGGCCGCGAATCCCTAGGAAAGAAAACTCTGCGAGGTGGACTTAATTCGGCACTCGGGACCCACCACTTACTCCCGCGCGCCGAGATCGTTTTCCCGAACTTCCGGGAGCCCGCCTCTGGTGAGGCCTAGATGGACAGTCACTCAAATTATGCCCAGGCGCTCCACATCCCCAGCACCTGCGTCTAGAATCGGCCTTGGCAACAGGTGTCTGGCCTATTACCACACTACTTGCAACCGGCCGGGAGACACACCCCTGTTGAGCGGAGGCAGTCGTCCGCTTACGCTGGTTCTCGACCGCCACTGCTTCCGCTACAGTAGTAGCGAGCGAAAACAAATCTTTAATAGACTCGGGCCGAGTTGCAAATAACAAATACGATTTTACCTTGGGATGTAAATTCTGCAGCATACGCTGCACTAACTTAGCTTCCGAGCCAGAAAATACTAGGATATCCGCCGCTGCTACCACTGACATGACGTAACTATTCAGGTCTTCCCCTGGAGATTGGAACCTCTCAAGGACATGCGACCCTAGAAAGCGTTCCTTCACACGACAAGGAAGAAACGTGGAAATTATTTCCGTTTGAACCAGCCCCCAGCTTTGGGTCGTCCCTACGTGTGCTCCCAGGATTTGCGTAATCCTTCCCGACGTTCTGCTAACCAGAAGCGCCATGAACTCAGAATCTGATAACCAATTTTAGGTTAAAAACCCCTTTTGCCCGGATCAAGAAAGTTAAAATTTCTTCCGGGTCTGTAACAGACAGTACCGGAATAGCCGAAATTAAATCGGTCGCCAACTTAAGTTTGACCTTACTTAAACAGTACCCCTGATAACCCACAGAATCAGTACTTTGCAAAACTGGCTTCGTAACTACAGACGACTTAGTTGTACTTGGAAAAGGCAAGCAGGGCTCGATGGCCGTCCATTTTTCCTTAACTCGTTTCCGCAAGTCATCCAGCGTTCCGTCAGTAGACAGGCCCAGTTGACGGGCCAACTCCTCCGCCTGCTGCTTGGACAAGTCGTAAATCCACGCTAACGGCATCTCATACAAGCATGGAACACAACAACAATAACGTTAGTACAAATAGCAGTACCCTCTATCCGAGCCAGCAACACCCTGTTCCAAAAGTACGTACACTCGAACACTACGTCTCCTAACCAGGACAGGGACTTCGAAACAAGAGAGAATCTCTCTCTTAACTAAACCACGCTCTGCTACAATCTGCACCGCGCCCTTCGTCTTCCTCTCCACCGATTACTATGAATCATACTATTACGAAGAGGAAGGGCACAGCGCAATCGTTACTGGCTCTATTGTCGGTTCCCACGCTCCCCTAGATGGAGATGGGGTATCCAAGCTAGGAGGAGGAAGCTACACTCAGTTCAGTGGTTAAGATAAAACAAATACAAATTAATAACAAAATATACAGTATATAAATAACAAGAAAGACACTTTTGACCAAAAAAACAGACAACCAATTTCCCGTCGGCACCCCTTGTGTCGACGCTAGAAATATCAGGCGTTAAGCACTCCGGCCATACAAACTCAAGTCTAAATTCTGAGACAAAATTAAAATAACCCAAACCAAAATCTAATACGCGCGTCGCAAGCGTTCAAGCAACGGCTTGCGACCGCAGGCAGTCCTTACCGGCCAGCAGATAACACCAAAGGGAATTTAGAACAGCCCCAGCCGAAAGCAATTTTTTCCACCACAAACCTGCTGGCTAGTAAACAACCTTCCAAGTCGACTTGGTCTAAACGACAGCACTGTACAAGTCTCCCCTTCACAAGAGGGTACATGGGACCACGTGACTGACGTCAGGATGCCGGANACATATGAATGCATATTAGTATTATAACTGACCCGAACCCTTGACTGTTTCTTATATCAGGAAATACATGGGTTACTTGGTTGGGGAGCCCAATGTGATACGCGTTTAACTCTTATCCCTAATGGCTGCTTGATGGGGAGACAGTTCCACAGTCCACAGGAGGTACATATCCACTGATGTTAAAGAGATTTTATTAACTGTTAATTATTTATTAAACTAAAAATTTTTCAGTAATACTAGTTCTGAGGTCTGCCATTCAGTAATGCATATTGTTGTGATGTTTTCTATGTGTATGGATGGATGCATGGTAAGTTTATTGATTTGTTAAATTTCAGTCCCCAAGAAAAGTGGCCGGATCACAGAGAATTGCAAAAAACTGGAAAGCAATTCTCATTTGAGAGGCTTTGTAAGAACATTGGGTGCCCAATCAAAGTTTGAAATTCANCACGTGAATTGAAGATGATGATAAACACAATAACTCAGATCAGCTCAATAAAATCAAATAAATGAAATTGGAGTAATTTGGTTTTGGGGTGGAGAGGTACAGTAGCAAGACGTCTGCTTGTTGTATTAGAAAAAATCAAATTTTTTCTCTTTTGAGTGACTTCTTTGCTGTGGGATGGGAAGCTACTTTATTTTATTAGGAATATTTTTTTCTATGACGACAGTCATAAAAATATACCGACAGAGAATCACTGGCATTATAATTCCATCTATACACTTTTGCATTACCTAAACCAAACCATCCAAGCAGTTAATTGTCCTCTAGAGAAGAACAGTATTGAACAGTTTCTCTCTCCTTCCAGGCGCCATGCCCAGGAACTCTTCAAGTTTTTGATGACAGAATATGAGGACTGTGAATTTGTGTTCAATGAGGAAATAGAAGAGAGGTTATTGAAGAGGATTGGTAAAAAGATAGTCCCAATGCGTGCTGATATCAGCAAAAGGTCTCACCATTCTTCAAGAAAATAGCTTCAAATTATATAATTCATATGTGTAAAATTCTGTATATTATATGAATTTATAAGTAACCATGACCCTTTGCATGGGACAGAGCTGTCCTTTTCTCACAGAGGATGCCACAGAACAACAAAATTGAAACTGTCCACACAGAGACTGTTCATGAGCACTAGCACTAGGGTCAAGAATTTTATCTTCTCCAGTGTCCAGACCAGGAGCCAGGATAGCTTATTCAGGAAAGCAACTGGCTAGAGGCTCTACTGAGGAGTTGGAGTTCGAGTCCAGTAGGGTCGGGAATTTTCCTTTCTCTACATCTTCCAGGCCGGCTCTGAGGTC
>NW_019729971.1:14549-22820 GCF_002891405.2 Cryptotermes secundus | reverse complement strand
GTGCCGCCTGTCTTTCTTGGGAAGGTTGTCCTATGTTTGTTCATAGCAAGCTGTGTAGTAAAAACGCCCCATCAATAAAAACGAAAGGCCAAGGGACACGAACCTATTCGGTTAAAAATTTTTAACTTAAATAACAAAAAGATTACAACAACTGTAATATATCAAGGACAGTTTCTGTACTTGTAAGAAATTTGGATTTTGTATAAATTGTATATTACAAATATTGTATACTTATGTATTTTAAAATCAAAACACCCAATGTAATAGTAGTTTCTAAAAGTATTGATGTTTCCTCCGATGATTGTCTATAGCAATGTTCCGTAACTGGCGTGACGCGAAATTTTACCTATTGTAAGAAATTAATTGTTGAATTTTATTCGTTTTAATTTATCCCAGTTACTGTGTTTCATATGCTTGTATTTTATTCTCTTCCACTGCACTGATTAAATAGGATGATGCTTGTTTATTCTTTACTACATTCTGTGATTTTTTATTTACAGTAATGCTGTATTCTAAGAAATTAAACCTAAATTATTTACTCACAGTTGTTGTATCATAGTTTTCATTATTGATTAATTTTTATTTTTCTCGCACCTAAGCAGCTTCTTTCATATGCTTGCCGCATGTTTTGTGTACGTGCTTTTTCTTATAACTGCAGGGATTAGCATGGGTTTTCCAGTCTTTTATAACGCTGTTTTGGTATTTGCCCCTGTTTGTTAGAAGTCAGAGCTTCTTCAACTTTATGACTTTCTTCATGTAACGATGCACCCACCGATTGTTGGACTTCATTTAAAATTTAAATATTTTAAAAATAAATCGCTATAGTGTCACTTCTTCTGTTTGAAGAGTAGAGATCCAGCGTTTTGCAATTGTTTCAGTTGTATCTCAGCTGTGCTCTGAAGTAGTTCGCAAATTTTGGTTGCTAACTAGAGAATTACAGATGGGTCGTTTGATATGTCCCCGACTGTATGGCCACTTGCTGACGGTAATAAAGTGGTGATGGACACAATTAAAGAACATTTAGAAATGCTGCAGCAGAAATTCAGTAGGTATTTTGGAGAGAGTGTACAAGATTTCGATTGTGTTCGTAATCCATTTGTTGTGAATTCAGAACATCTTCCGATTAATATACAAGAGGAACTCGCAGATTTAAAAGCAGACAGAACATTGAAACTAAAACTTCTCAAAGTGCCTTTGGATACGTTTTGGTTGGCAATAAGGAGTGGATACCCGGCTATCTCTGAGATGGCAGTTAATGTGTTATTGCCATTTTCAACTACATATTTGTGTGAACTGGGCTTCTCGACGTTAAATGAAATTAAGACATCTCAGTGGGAGCGGCTCAAATCCATCAATGAAGAAATGAGACTTGCGGTGTCAACAATACCACCACGGATCAGTCGCCTGTGTGCAGCTACACAGGCAGAAGTATCACATTGAGGGTATGGATAGAATTACTGTATTTACTTTAATAGTAATAGAAGTGTATTTTCTACACTCTACAGTGAATTGAAGTTCATTAATTGTTAATAAATGCACGGGTCGATTTCTGTTTAATGATAACAAAATAACAATATAATCAATAAATGGTCGCGTTTCGTATTAATATTAATTGTCTGATAACATGCGTTTTTGAGGGGAATAACATTTGGTGTGCCGTGTTGAGTAATGGATACTTCATGGTGTGCCGCGTGTAGAAAAATGTTGCAGAACACTGGTCTATAGGGACCGAAACATGTTAAGGTGCTAAGAAGTGAAGTAGTGAAAGCTTCAACAGTCACACTGGACGGAATTGTTTTATCATTTGTGCACCGTTAGGCTATTCGGGACGAACAGCCTTAAGGAGGGAACAGTGTGACAACCCCTCCCTACCCAGCAGTGACGTGGCGGGTGAGTCAGCGCTCCGCCCCCCCCCCCCACGGCGCTGACTTAACGCGCAACGCCGCAATTGCTACGTACCCGTAAACAACTTCCAACAGCGTTGCCACGTAACAGGCAAACACTGCGACTATATAAGTTAGCTGCACCGCCTGCGAGATGAGTTGAAATGTGGCCGTCGGTGAGTTCAGTTGTCGCAGTTAGTTAAAAGTGTATCAGGGGCCGAAGACATTTCTCCAGTCAGCAGTGAATAAGTTAAAAGTGTATCAGCCGCCGAAGTGAGTTCTCCAGTCAGGAGTGAACAGTTGAGTTGGAGTATAGCAGCCGTCGCGGAAAGAAAAAACGGACGTGTGTATAACTGAGTAATAATTGGGAGTGTGTGATACAGGGACACTTGTATAGCTCCCGTATCGTAATTAGTACGTGTAGCCTACTGAATATAGACTGAAGAGATTATTGCGAATAGGGTTATAAAGTGTGAATCCCCGCAACAATGTGAACAGTTTGATTGCGAATAGGGTTATAAAGTGTGAAACCCCGCAACTGTTTAATAAATAATTGTAGCCGATACTTGTAGGTTGTTCAATAAACCAATTAACAATCCGAACGGCGTCTTCAGTAACGAAACACGTTGCAATATTGTTAGTATGACCGACCAGGATGAAAAAAAAAGATTGAGAAGACTTCTTGCGCGCTGTAGTGAACTGCTTGCAGAGTGTGTGAATCGGCGTCAGCCCTATAGTTACTTGTAGTTACCTTCTGTAAGGGTCCAATAAATCCAAATACCAATAAAAGTGCCGTCTATAGTCACTCATATAAGTGACAACTAGTGTCAGAAGTTGGACTTTATGAATCGTGCACCGTTAGATTTGAACCCAGGAGGTGGATAACTATGGCAGAACTCGAACGTCTGGTAGTCAACATTGTAAAGTTCGAGATCAAGACGAAAGCCAAGATGGATGCCTGGCGAGAAGAGACAATGGCCTGAGAAGCGACGAAGCTATCTTTAGAAAAGGCTAAGGCCAAACCAGATAACACGAGGGCCAGCGTCAAAGAAATGGAGGCCGCGGTGGAAACCGGACTAGAAGAAATGGAGGCCAGGATGGACGTCGACTNCGATACGTTCCTCCGAAACGTCGGTTAACACCACATATACACGGTGCCAAATCCCAGAAGACTGCTTTCTTCAAAAGTTATATTAATTTGAAAGAAATTGACACTATGGATGAGGACCCAACCCCAGAAGAAATTAAGTCCGTAGCGGAGCAGCAGGAACGCGCTAAGGAAAGGGCCGACGTGGAGATGATCGGGGCATAGAAGGACCGATATGGGGACAGACATCTAGCTGTAGGGCACCGCTGATAACCGGAGAAACGGACCCAGAGCGAGTTCAGACAGAAGTTGGTTGATCCGCCGTGTCGTTCCTGTATTTCGCAAGGGCCACACGGTCATCAGAGACCAGGCAAGGACAATGTCGTATGCGGAACCCCCAAAAGGGTGGACGTTCGAGAAGAGACATCGGGCGCCATTTGAACACAACAATGGCATAAGAGACCGAGGTCTGAGACATGAGTTGCTTCTGAGGAGCAAAGAGACATTTTATGAGGCCCTGGGACAAATTATCAGACTGGAGGTCACGAAACAAACAGTCGAGTTTTCCAATAAACTGAGGAAAATGAGCGTCAGGACATTACGGAGGAGTCAACCCATGCCCAAGCGGAAGAAGACACTACTAGCAGTTTTTAAGAATCAAAGATTTAGAAGCACTGGCCACTTCTGGAAATTTTGTCTGTACCGTCAGAAAAGATGATGATGGTACACTTGGATCACCTGGCACATAATCAGCGAACCACTGGGGGCGAGCGGCATTAAGGAAGGAGCAGCTAACATTTATGACACTGAATCACTTTAAATATATCTTTAAATTCAGCTCAACTATTTTTCATTGCCTTCCAATGATATATCTCTTTAGTACCAGGACTAAAATTATATATTCTGCTGCTATAATGCTTCTTTTGAAATTATCAAAACAATTACAATTAGGCCTGGTATTGTGAGCACCAGAATTATTACAACAGGCGCACCACAAAAACATCAGCCCAAATAATACTAGTATCTGCATTAAATACATTATTCTGTGTAATTTCAAATTCCTGTATTCTAGGGTTTCTTAATTGGTTTCATTCTAATTAATGGCAGTACTGAAATCACCTACATTTTTGTTGTCACTCTGTGAATCAGAAATGTTGAGAACCATTACAGGCCTACAGTTACTATTAGGTCCTATTGCATATTCGCCCTTCACCACCATTGTTATCATATGCAATCTCTTATACCCAGGTCAGATCTCACAGGCTACTATGGGTATTCCTACACGAAGGTTACAAATCTTTGTATGTGGCGTTTGATATTCTCACAGCAGTGACTATGGATCACTATCATCTGGGATAGGCTGCCATGTAGTTTTATAGGACAGAAGACTCCTATTGTTGTCTTGCAACGTCTAAGGACGTTATAAGTCGATAATAACTGTACTTGTGAGTTTTTAAGTGACTGTCCAATAAATAAACATACGTTCGAATCCGAAACCCGCACAATTTCTTGTCGCCTTGTCTAGTAAACACAACAATATCTGTCATCAGTTAATTTCTAGGTAACGGCTCTGTTAGCGAGCGATCGCTTAGCAACGACCATGGCGCCGACTGCATAGAAACGCTACACTCCTATTGTTGCCTTGCAACGTCTAAGGACCTTATAAGTTGATAATAACTGTACTTGTGAGTTTATAAGAGACTGTCCAATAAATAAATATACGTTCGAAACCGAAACCCGCACAATTTCTTGTCGCCTTGCCTAGTGAACACAACAATAACTTTCCTCGGTTGATTTCTAGGTAACGGCTCTGCTAGCACTTTTCCTTAGCAACGGATGTGCACGAAACAATATAAATACTGTTGGAAACTATATTGTGACGTGTTGCGATATGCAGGATACCCCTGACCCCCCAAGCGATGACGTAACACCATCAGAGCGATGTCCTTGCTAGGGTACCAGGCGAGTCAACACTCCTTCCCCTACCCTGCCAGCGGTGACGTAGCACGGAACGCCGCAGTTGCTACATAGCGGTAAACAACTCCCGACAGCGTTGCTAGCATCACGGCGCCAGACAACAGTGGTGCCGATTACGTGGCCGTTTTCCGTGCTGTCCGGAACGAGGCTAAATAAGGAGCAGCGAAGACTATTCACAGCTAGTTAGTTCTCGAGTTCTCAAGTTACGAGTTGGCCAGGGAAGAGTATACAGTCTAGTATCTTTTATAGAATTGGCCCGAAAGTCGTAGAATTAACATAAGTATATCGTTACCAAGGAACGCGTGTGTAACTTTGTATCAGGTGGGTAAGATTTGGAGTATGCTATATTAAATTGTATGTATGTGTATTTTTATTTATACAGAGTGTAACTGAAATGTGATGTCAAGTTTGGGGCACGAGTTCCACATACTAAATAGGAGAAAATGTCAGCATCAGCATGTTTCCGGAAATATTTCAGTTACCCTCTGTATAAAAGGGAGTTACAGTACCAATCTCTGCTTCATCATTATATAATTTAAGTATATGATAAAAGGTTTATCTAAGATTTTAATGGATATCTCTAGTTAAAATTGTTTAAAGCCATTCCAGTATTGAAATACATTACAGCATTTCCATTTTCAGAAATTAATCAAATCGTGTTGAAATTCTGTGCAGCAGTAAAATTTTTAAGCCTATCATAGTGGCCGCGCGACCTAAGACATGAATCGTCTTCGCACGCTCCAACACTGAGGTCACGGGTTCAAATCCCATTAGAGACATGGATGTCTGTATGCGTGTATTCTATGTTCTGTGTTGTTCTCCGGCTTTGCGACGGGCTGATCCCCGTCCAAAGAGTCCTACTGACTGTGTACAGGATTAAGAAACTGGAAAAGCGGCCAGAGTACAAAGAGCTGTAGTACCATAGAGAGAAAATACAGACATAATTAGAGTGACAAAGTAAAAGTTGAGATGGGTATGGCATGTAGCAGGAACTGCTATACAGAGAAATTCATATAGGATATTGGTGGGAAAGCCAGAAAGAAAGAAACCACCAGGTGGGTGGATAACTTGAAAATGGATCTTAGAGATATAGGATGGGGTGGTGTGGACTGGATTGATCTGCCTCAGTATACGGACCATCGGAAGGCTCTTATGAACACGGTAAAGAACCTTCAGTTTTCATAACAAATTGGGAAATTCTTGAGTAGCTGCACAAATGGCGGTTCTCCAGAACGGCTCAGCTTCATCTACGGTAGCTAATTAGTTTAGTTATTGTTTTTCCGCGTCTTTGACTTTGAAATATCTTAGGGTAAAAATAATAACTATGTACACGAATCTTGAAATTTCTGCATTATCTCGGGAAAGGACTTGTGTTGAAGAATGATTAATGCTGAAATTTTAAACACTTGAAAATAAAAGGAAAAATGTGATACTTGTTGAATAGAACTACCGCTTGTATACAATAGCAGGGGTGGTGGTAACAGAGACATTTCTAGGCAACGGTTCTGTAACCGCGTTACCGCTGTAGCTAATACGCACGCAATAATATAAGTACTGTTGGAACAGACGTTTTCTATGGAGTTCTCCCGAAAGTCGTAGAATGAGGACCAGTATATCGCAAGCTAATGACGTACGAGTAACTCTATATATATATCAGGCGGGTAAGATTTGGAATATGCTGTAATAATTCGTACGTATACGTATTTAATTTATACAGAGTGTAGCTGAAAGGTGAGAACAAATTTTGGGCACGAGTTGCACATACGAAAAGAGGAGAAAATGTCCACATGTGTCCGGAAACATTTGAGGAACAATATGATACTTCTGATATGTTAGGATTTTGGACTTTATCCATCGTCCAGGTTTTTAAGATAAATAAAAACACGACGTTTCGGAAACTGGATCTGTTTCCGTCCTCAGGTGAAGGAAAAAGGAAAACACCTATTCAGTTGGGTCCCTTAGAAAGAGCTAGCCTCAATCACTGGACAAACCAATGTCACAAAACATGAAGGTTATAAACACCTGAAACCAGGCTAAGTCCATGAGAGCTAATAAGAAAAATATCCATGACAAATTGTAGCAAACACTTACAAGCGAGGAACGAGGATAGATAGATCTGTAGAAATTTATGCCACGAAACTAAACTCATAACCAGGTCCATGACCCCACGGCATGGAATAGAAAGAAGAACTAGTAACAAAAACTAATAGTGTTAAAGCAGCGTCAACAATGGAGTGATATGATACTTGTGAGGTAGAAGTAATGTTGGTATAAACTATCCCTTAAGAAAGAGAAAACAAGTTCATTTGAGTTCGCCAGTACGAACCGATTAACGTTAAACAGACATTCGTGAAGTAACTTTGATTTTGACTTTGACTTTGACTTTTCGTAGCACGGAAGCAACAAAAGGAATCTCCATTGTTAGAATCCGCTACCAAGCAACGAATACTTAAAGACATGGCAGACTGCTAAGGTCTGGAGTGTGCTCCAGTTATTTGTACTGCGCAAGAGTGGTCAAAGTGCTGTGACTATTTGTAGTGACGCGTAATAGACATTCAGTAAATTCGGTATTCGGCTAAACCCATTGGTATAGTCACTAATGTGTAGGGCCCGGATTTCTATGACATGTCATATTTTTTCCTTAGGGTTTATTCCTATTTTAAAATGTAATTATGCATGTTTCCAGTCATTCTTATTGAAATTATGTCGTTTTTATTGGGCATATAAATGCATATTTTAGAGTTTTATTGGTTTTACAGTATATTTTGGCATAATTTTGAAATAAGGTCACATTCTTGTCATTTTAGAAACAATTCTTTGATATAATGTAAAATTTTGGCTCCATAATGTTTAGTATTACAAAATAAATTTCAGGCTGGACTGTTGCTTCAATGTGGAATAAAGTTCAAGTACATGAAGTTCGTATTAATAACCGTATTTTTCACTGGACTGTACTTGCAGTTACAAAGGCGAAAATTTGTGAAATGCAGCATTTATGACCTGGCAAGCCGGCCTTTCCCAGTCGAGGCAGGAGGGAGGCAAGTGTAACGGGTATTCTCCTATTGTACTCCGTCTTACCATAAGGTATATACATCCCATTCTTTTTTGGAGGGCTTAGAAGTATTCTATTTATATATGTGGAGGACGTAATAAGACTTCAGTTTGACTTTACAATGCCTAAAGTGAGTACATGTAGTTCAAGGAGCGCAAAGTTGCGGAGTTTTTGTACAGGAGTTTGGTGAAAAAGTGTTTAGTACCGATGGCAAGATATTTTATTGTAAGTTGTGTGGCGTGAAAGTTACGGCAGAAAAGCGATTTTCTGTG
>NW_019729971.1:7625-13901 GCF_002891405.2 Cryptotermes secundus | reverse complement strand
GCATACATAAAGTCAAACTTCTGTTCAATTTCAGGTGCAATAACTCGCCTGGAATTTGTAGGGACTGAACTCTGTGATGCGTTGGACACTGTAAAGAGCATTGAGAATGAACTAAACCGAACTCGTGGTGAAATAAGTGACAGGATTAAAACCAAAATAGAAAGTGTTCTTCATCGGAATGCTGGTTATTCAACATTATGCAAGATTGCAGATATACTTTCCGGTAAACTAGCAACATTCGAAGATGATACAGAACTGTCACCAAACGACTTGACATTCTTCAAATATGCTCCTGTCACATCATGTGATGTGGAACGAAGTTTTTCCAAATACAAAACTATCCTTAGTGATAATTGGCGATCTTTCAAATCTGAAAATTTGAAAATGCGTGTAGTTATAAATTGCAATTGTAACAGTGAAAATTGAGACGTGAATAACTCAGTGAAAATTGAGACGTGAATAGCTTGTGTTCTTTTAAATGGTGTTTTTAGATAACAGAGTTGAGTTAGTGTTCATACCATGTGCACCAGTGTTTGTCTAAAATATGAACGCAAATATCAGTATTAAAAAGAAAACAATGAATGGTTTAATCCAGTACGAAATGTCGAAATTCCATCACTTTTCTTTCCTTCAGAGACATAATAGGGCTAATTTGGTAAGTAGGACCTACTATCATATATTCATCATCTTTATTCTTAAACTCTAGTAAAAGTTGTAATTAGAATTGTGAAATTTTGTCCCATTTAATATTTAAGGTCATATTTTACACTTTTTAGGTCATATTTGACTGTAATGCCCTATCGGCGCCGGGGGGCGTGGAGGTATCCCACTTCTGACACCACTGTAACGCCGTGAGTAGGGGGGGGGCGTGGAGTTAGCCTCCTCTGCCACCACTGTTATGTCGCAAGTAGGGGGCGCGGAGGTATCCCTCCTCGCCTCCGCTTGTTTCTGCTGTAACGCTGTCATCACTGTTCCGTCGTGACGACAGGGGCGTGCAAGTACCCATCCTTGCCACCCCCAGCTTGCCCTGTAATGAGTTAACACCATACTCCTAGCTTACCCTCAGCTAGGATTCTCCTCTTCGGGGTTTCCTTTTCTGTAAATGCTGCCCCCATCTATTCTCTGCTCTTTCGATTGTTGGTACTACTCCCTGACGCATAGTCATAGCCCCTTCTTGACCACTCCTCATATAGTTTACAGGTAGCCACGTATTCCCTTAATATTACACTTTATCATCTTATCTTGGAGGGCGTTACTATCAAGGCTACCAAACTCTGCCAAAGTGGCAGGAGCCTATCCCTGTCTAGTCTTATCTTCGTCTTCGGCTGCCACTGTGCCTGTGTCAGTTCGGCCTCGCTTCAGTCAGGATTACTCGGGATCGGTTGAGGACAGGATGGTTACTAACGGGTGAAATCACAATCCCGGTACCTCCTACCCTATCTACTCTATCTATTTACATTGTTCTATTTACATGATATACAATATTTACACTGTTAACAAGACTGACTTTCAGTCGAAACTACATTGAGTCCCTACTACACGTTCTGTGTCTTCAAGTTCTCCCCTTTCAGGGGTGGAGGACTTTCCTCCCTCTCTCTCTCGCGGACTCCTCTAATGGGCCATGCACGCCCTCCTCGTGTAACATAAATCTTTCTGTTGTACATTTCTTACTACTCCTTATATACGATTCTACTATCTTCCGTAAAGTTCCCTCCGAACGTAATCTACCCTTGACTATCTACATTACATTCTCACATACTATATTTACCCCTACACGCTATCCGTAACCTTAACACCGACATATAAGTCACTTAATGTCTGACTAATATCCTAGGCTTTTACATGATTCTAGTAGACTCCCCTCAGGGCTCACTGGGTACACTGGAGTTTGCACATTGAAAATAACTCAACCACACAGTTATTACCATTACTCTCAAACAATATGATTCACCAACATGGCTGTTAAGCGTAAATAAGACTTACTTGACATAGAAGAATGCTGGCCCTTCCAGCGCTCGTTAAACCCATGTTGAAGAGAGCCTTCGGCTGACAACTCTATATTCTGTTTAAGATCAGATCTCAAGTCTCTCAAATTTTCCTAATTTATAGTGTTACTTTGCTGATTAGGCATTGACGACAGAGGGTAGTTAACTCCTCCTCCGTGTCCTCTATTCCCAAAGTTATATTCTCATTGGATATTCTATGTGGCTGGGGGTGGACCTCTTGCGTCTTATCGCTGTGTATTTACTCATATGACCATCTCCAGTGGCCTAGTTAGCGGAGCGTCTTGCATACGGTATTACGCATGAATGCTGATTATCGCATTCTTAACCTAATTGCGTGTCCATGTGTTGTCATCTTTGCTCTTTCACTGCAAAACACTTTTCGCAAGTCTCCAGGCACCTAGGTAATGACTTAAATTTTCAATCCCAAATTTGATCCTCAACATTGACATAATTTTGGGTTATAAGTGCATGCATATATTTATAGTTTTTAGGTCATAAAAGTCGGGCCCTACTAATGTGTGACAACTGATGTCAGAATTTTTCTATTGAAGCATGAATATTTAGCAGCAGGAACGTGCTCACTGAGTCATTGCATAGCAATGGACGTCTCCCGCTCCACAATTTCTGCTTTCATGCATAATGTCACAATATTAAACCTTTGAAATACAATGAATTCCCTGTTATTCGGTATTCAAGCATACTGAACTCTCATCCAACAAGTAAATATTTCAGAAGTCAAGTCACATTGCGACTGATGGTCAGTCAGTCTGTCCATTCAAACAAAATTATCAGTGCTCATATTAACACCCGCCATGCAGTAGTTCTCCCAGCCGCCAAAAGGAGCACCACATGTGTGTCATTAGAGTAGAGGCCAATTGAATCTCTGATCATGTTACAGTATATGGGTTCAAAATATTTCGTCCACCAATACAGTATGTCGCCTTGGAAGCCTGCCATGCAAGAACTAAGGCGAAAAAAAGCGAAAATTGGTTGTTTTTACGTTCTATTGGACTTATGTAGAGCTTTCTCTTTTTCACATAACCGGCATATTATTTATCGGGAAAACCCTGTTCCCCGTATATGCCAGATAAAAGGGAGTTTGCTATGTAACTGCATCTGAAAACTGATTTATGATATGCTATTTTTACTAGGTTCTGTTGTCAGATTATAGATTACCAAGAATGAATCGGCCAACAACATGGCATACCTGTTGCCCAATGTGTAACGGAAAAGGTAATTAAATGTACTAAGATAATTTACTACTAACAATTATTAAGCTGTAACAGTTAAATTTTGTTTGCTAAAATTAAATAATTCATAACTTGTACTCCTCTCCAAGTATAATTAGAATGATCAAGTCAAGGAGGATGAGGTGGGAAGGGAATGTAGCACGAATGGGAGACAGAAGGAATGCATATAGGATATTGGTGGGAAAGCCAGAAGGAAAGAGACCACTGGGAAGACAAAGGCGTAGGTGTGCGAACAATATTAAAATGAATCTTAGAGAGATAGGATGGGATGGTATGGATTGGATTGATCTGGCTTAGGATAGGGGCCGCTGGAGGGCTCTTGTGAATATGGTAATGAACCCTTGGGTTCCATAAAATGCTGGGAAATTCTTGACTAGCTACAGATTTGGTTTCTCAAGAAGGGCTCAGCTCCATAAGGAAGTAAAGAAAATTAAATAATACGAGAAGTTCTGGGAACAAATAATCGTCTACTTTCGTTTTATAACACATTGAGCATTTCATATGGCATGAACCGCTTACTAAACAGCGTAGCAACATGCTTACAGAGCCGTTGCCCAGAAACGGTCATCTCTTATTGCTCCACTATTCTGGCTTGTTAGGGGCAGGAAACAGAGACACCAAAGTTTTATCATAAACCTCCTTTTATTTTCCCAAAATAAGGAAAGTAGCTTGCTGAAGATCAGCTGGTACACTATATCGGTTGTGTTGTGCTTCCTTACATGATGCTGAAAAGTAATACTTTTGTATTGTTACTACAAAATAAGCGATAAATTTTTAACATTTTCGNGTGTTTCTTGCCAATAACTCTTGTCCATAAAATGAAAAAGGTTAAAAATCTGCTGTTAACTACTTCTACTTCTACTACATTATAATATACAATGTTTCAGGTTACATTGAGGAATACTTCGAGAAGGTCACTGATTGATTGACAGGAGAAGAGGAAATCCAACCTGTGTCAGATTAAGTGCAATAAAGAGAAGTGTCAGATAAAGTGCAATTTCTTCTTCAAGTACTGTAACTTACATGAAGCTACTATATAAAAGAAAACATATGTGGATATAGCCTGCATTGCACAGAGGTAACATACTGTCATGCATAAGTGTGACTTTTAAGACAGAGTTTTGGATTGGTTGATTGGATTTATTGTGCCTTATATGTTCATGCAATTGCCAGTAGTCTTGGGAATGTCAATATGACCTGCAGGGAGAGGGCTCAGAATAAATATTAAGCATCTTGGTAAGAAGAAAGTAAAGCTATCCCTGTATCAGGCCATGTAGGCCCATAGGCATATAAGACATTAAGGCTGTCACATTTTCTAAACAATCAACTCATAAAAGACGGAGAGGTTGTCAGCATTAGGCACTAGCCAAAATTTACTCCCAGGAAGATTCCAGGTACTGATTTCTGTTAGGGTCTGAGTTGACCCTAGGGCCATTGTAGAGTTGGATGGACTGTGCTAATTAATTCATTAAGATAAAATATTACGACTTCTGGGAAGAACTTATCACCTACTTTCCTTTAACAACATATTGAGTATTTGATGCAGCATGAAGTATATAGTAAACACCATGAGAATGTGTCTATTGAGCCGTTGCCTTGAAACAATGGTCTCATCTGATTCCTCTATTGTGGCATGTAAAGACTGGGGGACCCAGAAACGAAAGTTATCTCATAAGCCTTTTGTATTCCCAAAATAAGGAAAGTAGGCTGGTGAAGATGAACTGGTGCAATATATTGCATATTTTGCTCTTATTTACATAACGCTGAACAGTAATATTTTTTTACTGTTGCTACTGAATAAGTGCTAAATTCTTAACACTCTCACTACTACTTCAGCATATGGCTCTCCGGACATGTGAGCCCATGTATGTGTTGCAGGAATGTGTTTAACAACCCATTGCATAGTGATGGATATACACGTCAGAATACATTGATCCCAAGATGAAATGCCAGGATGTTTTGTGGATCTCAGTGTTTGGGGGGATGGCTTTGAATAAATATTAAGCACCTGGTTAAAAAACAAAAAGTTAAAGTTATTCCAGCAAGAGGCCATGCAGGCCCATAGGTTTGTGAGACATTGAGACTGTCACACTTTATAGACAATCAGCTCTCAGATGACAGTGAGATTGTCACCTTTCCATGCCGTCTGCCCTGTACCGCCCAGGATGATTACTGATACCCATTTGTGATAAGAGTTTCATTGGACCCAAGGATCATAAGGTGGCTTGAATGCATAAAGCAGTTCATTTCTTAATATAAATTAATGCGTGAATTTCTGTGAAAAACTAATCACCTACTTTCGTTTTACAGCACTTAGTATTTGGTATGGCGTTAACCACATAGTAAACACTGTGCGAATGTGTACATCGAGTCATTGTTTAGAAATAGTATTCTCTTGCGGTTTGTCTGTTCCAGCTTGTCAGAGGTGGGGGAAACAGTCATCTCATAATTCTCCTTTTCTTTTCCCAGAGCATGAAAAGTAATCTGATGAAGAAAAACTGGTACAATATGTCGGTTATGTTTTTCTTCTTTACAAGAAACTGCTTAGTACTATTTCTGTAATATTTCTACTGATTAAGTGCTAAATTTTCAATTTTTCACTGCTAATTCAGCAAATTCATTTTCCCAAAAGCAAAGTACATATGATGGTATAGCTTATTACAGAAATATTTGAACTACCCCACAACAAAAGTCATCTAGTTTCTGCAAGAGCTTACAAGATTTTACTGCTAGCTTTCAGGAATCAATGATTATGNCACACACGCACACAGATATACAAAAGTATATCAATTTGACATAAGAAGAAAGCAGTCTTCTGGGATTTGGCACCGTGTATGTGGTGTCAACCGACGTTTCGGAGGAACGTATCGCCTCCATCTTCAGGGTAGAAGAAAAAATATAAGAAATCTGCAAGCGAAGAGACCGTGAGAACCGGTAAAAGTAGACTGGTGTTGGAAATATACACAGCTATGTGAGAGCAGAGAAGGAAGGTGGGAAGAGGCAAGTATACAAGTGAAAAC
>NW_019729971.1:0-7601 GCF_002891405.2 Cryptotermes secundus | reverse complement strand
AGACCGATGCTTTGGTCAGCTCCGGCCGACTTGTCCGGTTGTTCGAGACAGATGTGCCGCTGATGCTCCTTCAACCTCATGTCCACGGAGCGGCCTGTCTGCCCAATATAGACCTTCCCGCACTCGCATGCGATACTGTATACACCCGGTGTCCTTAGGCCCAGTCTGTCTCGCCACCAAGACCCACTTCTGACACCAATGTAACGTGTTGCATTACTGAATATGCCGTAGAGATTGTTAATTGGTTTATTCAACAACCTACAAATAACGGCTACAATTAATTATAACACAGTTGCGGGTTTCCACACTTTACAAACCCTACAACCAAAGTCTTCACGTACTAATAACGCGGGAGCTATACAAATCTCCCTGAATCACACACTCCAAATATAACTGTACTACAGCACTCACTAAGTCTCGAAAGCACACAATAAGTCTTCCGCTCGCTGACTTCTTAGTTATCGCACACTGTCACATAAAATCTTGTAACCACGCGTTCGGATCTTCTTATCGCGACTGCTGCTATATGTCAACTCGACTCTTAGGCTTGCTCGGAACTAACTGTGAATAGCCTTCGCTGCTCCTTATGTACTCTCGTTCCGGACCATTGTCGCCTGGTGCCGTGTTGCTAGCAACGCTGTCCGGAGTTGTTGACTGCTGCCTAGCAACCGCGATATACCTTGGTGACGTCACCGCTGTTGACTCACGTTGCATAGCTACCAGGTTGCGGGGACTCGGCTAACTTCGGCTCCGCTCGGCACGTCACCGCGGGTAGAGTGGCGGGGTGATGACTCGCCTATTATGCGAGTGCTACGTTACCGCCACGTGTCGCTGGGGAGGTAGGGGTCCTCCGTTGCGCAACATGTCACAATATTTCCAACACCAGTCTGCTTTTACTGGTTCTCACAGTCTCTTCGCTTGCAGATTTCTTATATTTTTTCTTCTACCCTGAAGATGGAGGCGATACGTTCCTCCGAAACGTCGGTTGACACCACATACACGGTGCCAAATCCCAGAAGACTGCTTTCTTCTTATGTCAAATTGATATACTTTTGTATATCTGTGTGCGTGTGTGTATATAGCCTAAAAATGTCCCATTTCTAAAATACATTAAATTAACTGTGCTCATATTACCACCGGGCTAACAAATGAAAACTTATCATTAAATATAGAACAATGAATAAGTTCATACTGTAGGTCAATAAATAAATGCAAATATTAATACTTACTTTACTCTCTGTTCCTCTTATGTACCTAGTTAATTCTGACTAAATGTCACAGGTGTTTCTTTCCAATAATTCTTGTTAATAAAATGGAAAGGTGTCAAAACTGCTGCTGTTAAGTGCTGCTGCTGCTGCTGCTACTACTACTACTACTACTACTCTTATATTAAAATCAACAATGTTTTAGGTGACAATGGAACCAACTTGGAGAAAATCATTAGACGGATAGAAGAGAAAGGTATTTCCAGGAAAGAGAAAGAAAAGAGTGAGGGAGAAGCCACAAGTAATGCAATTAATGCTTCAGGTACTGTAACTTATATGAAGTTGCTATACAAAGGACACATACATGGATGTTACTGTCAGGTGTATGCATTACTAATAATATGGGGTTGTGGACTGGATGACTGCATTCATTTCAACTATTTATTCACACAATACAGGACTATAAATGATGCAGCCCTACTGAAAACCTACACACTTTCCCGTTCACTTTTGCGCACACACTAGTGTTCTGATATTTAGCTAGTCTATCCTGTCAATAGCTTTATCACTGTCTTACTGACAATTCATTTAACACACGAAGTTTACTGGTCATAGTCTAGTAATTTCCTGCCATTTCTTTTCAATCACCTTTGTACAGTATCTCCAGAAATCGACTGAATTCAATTCCTCATAATCCAACTGGCTGGAATCCTGGAACTTCACACTTCATACATGGTTCTGAGAAGCAAATCTGTCCCAGTAACATGGCATGCAGGCCCATAGGGTTTTGAGACACTGAGTCTGTCACACTTTATAGACAATCAGCTCACAGATGGCAGTGAGTTGAGATTGTCAGCTTTACATGCCGTCTGCCCTCTACCGCCAAGGAACTTTACTGATACCCATTTGTGATAGAGTTTCATTGGACCCAAGGATCATAAGGTGGCTTGAATGCATAAAGCAGTTCATTTCTTAATATAAAATAATGCGTGAATTTCTGTGAAAAACTAATCACCTACTTTCCTTTTACAGCACTTAGTATTTGGTATGGCATTAACCACATAGTAAACACTGTGCGAATGTGTACATCGAGTCATTGTTTAGAAATAGTATTCTCTTGCGGTTTGTCTGTTCCAGCTTGTCAGAGGTGGGGGAAACAGTCATCTCATAATTCTCCTTTTCTTTTCCCAAAGCAAGAAAAGTAATCTGATGAAGACAAACTGGTACAATAGGTCGGTTATGTTTTGCTTCTTTACAAGAAACGGCAAAGTAATATTTCTGCTATATTTCTGCCGATTAAGTGCTAAATTAAGCAGCTATAGCGTGGAACACCCACGTATCGGAATCTTCTCACATGGGATAGGTCATGTAGTCATGACCTTATTAATATCTTATGGAATACTGTCTTCACCACCATGAGAACCTCAAATCTTGCACAGTGGAATGTGTCTTTTATGCTAGAAATATTTGAAGGATTAACTGCAGTAACAAAATCCATCAAGCACTGTAAAAATTAATTTCACAATCCACACCGTAACAATGGGCATGCGGTAGCATAGTTGGTTGAGGCACTATGCTACAAGTCGGAAGGTCACAGGATTGATTCCCAATGACGTCTTTGGATTTTTCATTTGACCTAATAATTTCAGCTGAACTGTGGCCCTGGGGTTTACTCAGTCTCTAACAGGAATGATCACCAGGAATCTTACTGGTGTAAATGGCGGCTCACATGCAAGGCTGGCAACTTCACTGCCATCTGTGAGCCAATGGTATAGACAATGTAGGAGCCTCGTCTCACAATCCTATGGCCCTTCAAGGCCTGTTACAGGGATAGCTTTACCTTCTACCTTACACCGTAAGATAAGACATCTTTCAGATGTTGGCAGTGTTTCAAAACTATTTTCTAAACTAACTTAATCTAACCTGTTCATCATGCTAGAAAATCTCCTTTACAAAAATGACTAATTTTGTCACAGAGAAGCATTGGGTTTTGGAGTAGGAGGGCTGTACCCATATTTGAATAAGGAAAATTCATAGTTGAGCCACATGTCTAAAAATCATTGCAGTTCTAGAAATTAAGTTCATTAATAATGTATTACATGTAAATTCATCCATAAGTGGCCTCTGTAATGATTCTCTCCAATGGCCTGTTCATTCAACATGCTGATTCCCCCCCCCACACTTTTTTTTGCATACCTGTATACTTTTTATATATCCTTAGTTTGTTAGCAATTACATGATATTCAGAATGAATTTATCAATCAGATACCTGTCTCATCATTTTCTGCATCATAATATGATGAGGATGTGAAGATTTTATTAAGTAACTGATGTCAGGGCAAAAGGTTTATAGGCAGCTACACAGCTCTTACAACCGTGAAAGCTTCATCAAAATTTTTGTGAGAGCCTATCATTGCAATCCACTTCACATCATCCAATTCACTTCTCTGAGAGCCATTTTAATAATACCCTCTAAGTGTAAGCCACACAAATGATCTATTTCCCTGAAGATTTTCAACTGAAATTCAAATTTAATCTCCTGTTTTTCAAAATTACAGTTCACTCATGCAACTGAATTCCTACATCGGAATATTTGTAAATATATTATTTTATATGGATCTGAAACTTAATCTCTCTCTTTCCCTTAGAGGAATGCAGTCTGGGGTTGTTTTAGATCAGGGTACTGAGGTGGATATTTAATCATCAAAGGTAGGAAGAAAAAAGGATGTAGAAAATTGCATGAGTATCATAATTTGTACTGCTGACTTATTATTATTAGGATGGTCAAATGGAGAATAATGTAATGGACAGGTAATCTACTACGCATGGAAGATATGAGAAAAGGTAAAATCATATTTTATTCTTTAAGATTTCTGGCAGGAGGTGGGAAGAGAAAGATATAAGTTCAAAGCATAAATTCAACTGGGTCATACTGATGCTGTTTCAACATTTCAGCACCAACTACAGTTGTCATCTTCAGGATAAATGTTACATAAACCACAAGAAACACCAGAAGCTAGGCAGTGTTGTGACATCTCTCTCCTATATTGGATTTGAGGTTTTCATGGTGGTGAATATTAATTGCCTTGGTCTCTTTAGTTACTGAGCTAAGAGCCCCCTGTAACCATTGGATAATGGGCTGCATAGTTGCCATAACCAGTCTAGATGGTATGGAGAAAGAAATTTCTTGTCCCCTGCCAGGAATCCAACTCTGATTCCCTAAAGGTGAAGTCATCTATGTGCTTACAAACGTATGTGGGAATGGGGCTATAGCTCTATGCATTCTTAACCTCAACACTACACTCCAGAGAAATGAATCTTAATCTCTCCCACTTATCAACAGAACAAAGAACCAGTGCAGTTTTGCTTTTCTTTACAGTACTTTATTCTTTGTTTGTGTTATAATGTGAAATTGTGTTTCCACACTTAAAGGACAAAACAGCTGCAATACTCATATTGCGTGAAGGAAGAAGATGGATGAGATGCAAGTGACTCCGGCACTGCATGATTACAGCGTACACATGGCTTACCTAAGTCCGTAACTTACAAGTGCTTTAACAGTATGATAAGGAGGAGTGTTCATGACCATGGCATCTAATGCTTCAGCAGCAGCTTGACCCATGAATTTGCTATGTTGTGCTGTTTTTTGAGGAAGAGAGGACACAAGGTCATGATATCCCTGGAATCAAAGTAATTAATTATGACAAAAAATAGATCATGAAAATCATGTTATTCATTGCAGTGGCACTTTCTGTTTTTGCAAGGTGTTGTTCATAATAAAAATTACCCCCGTGGTCTAGTGGTCAGCATTCCTGGCTACAGATCCAGAGGTCCGGATTTGATTCCCGGCACTACCATATTTCTTCTGAGAAGTAGTGGGTCTAGAATGGGGTCCACTCAGCCTCATGATGCTATTTCAATGAAATACGGTCTCCGGTCTAGAAAACCGAAATTAATGGCCATGGGGTCTCATCGCACTGACCATGCAACACCCTCTATTCGCAAAAGTTGGCACTAAACTTCACCAACAAGCGGCAGTTGCTCGGTCAGTACAGTTCGCTTGCGGACTACAATCAGAGAGCTTGTTATTGCTTGTTGTTCAAAATAAAGCCAGTCTGAATCAGTATTGTTGTTAGTCTAGTTTACAGCAGTTGCATAAGTTAATAGAGATTTTATAGGTTAAAGGCTTAACTTTTATGATTACATTTGCAACAAAAAAATAACATAAGCAGTAACAGTGACAATGAAATAATAGGCTGCTGTAAACATTTTATATCTTCTGTCATTTGTTTTAATCTGGTACAATCTACAAGGGCAAGTCAATAAGTAAGTTACAAATGGATATAGAACTTAAACAAATAAGAATACTGATTTGAAAAATGCTTTTATTTCTCAACATAATCTCCCTGTATGATGGGGTACACAAAGGAAACCAAACTAATTTTTTTGTGGGAAGAGCTTTTGTAGTACCGCGTTTTGCTATGAGCACATAGAGCTAACATTCCTGAGTCGATAAGCCGACTACAGTTGCTTCAGAAGGTAAGGACTAGTTTCGGCAGTTTATAGTGACAACTGTTTTGTGTGATCGTCATTTTTGCAATTGCTCAGTTCAGCGAATTTTGACAGAAGATTTGTGAATGAAAAGGGTGGCTGCGAAATTTGTGCCATGACTGCTGACTGCTGAACAAAAACAAGGTCGCGTGGAAGCATGCTGTGTTTGAAAGAAGAGTCCCGAAATGATCAAAATTTTTTTCAAAAATTATCACCAGTGACGAAACCTGGTGCTATGCTTACGATCCTGAATCAAAGCAACAATCAAGCCTGTGGAAGGCTTCAAGTTTGCCTCGCCCCAAGAAAGCTCGTCAGGTGAAATCAAACATGAAAACAATGCTGATTTGTTTTTTTGATGTGAGAGGAGTCGTCCATTCAGAGTTTGTTACGCAGGGTCAGACAGTTAACCAGGATTTCTACTTGGAAGTTTTGAAAAGATTGCGCAACAGTTTGCAGCGGAAGCGGCCAGATTTGTGGCAGTCGGGTGACTGGTTTTTCCATCATGACAATGCCCCTGCTCACACAGCCCNTGTAGAAAGGGAAGTCACCACCTGAGTCTGACAGCAGCCCAAATAATTTTATGCTGCTGGTTTTCAGGGGCTTGTGAAACAACGGGACAAGTGCCTCAATGTACAGAGAGATTATGTTGAGAAATAAAAGCAATTTTCAAGTCAGTACTCTTATTTGTTCAAGTTTCATATCCATTTGTAACTTGCTTATTGACTTGCCTACATATTATAATTATTTTACACCAAATACAGTTTCACATTTCAGAAACTGTTTTGTAGGTGTCCAATGCACCTATTTTCAGCAAAGATGCACTTACTGTAGTCACATCTTTATTCATTAAAATAAAAGTAGGCCCACACTAACTGACGTAATAGTGATGTTTTCTGAAGATGTTCAGATGTATAGGTGATTTAAATCTCACCAATAATGTTCATGATGATTATGATGACCAATGCTAACAAGTCGTTGTCATCATCATTCAGGATTATTGGGTATTTGGACTTTGTCCATCATCCCATATTCTAAGTAACACTAAGAACCTGCCGTTTTGGAAAATGGATCTGTTTCTGTCATCAGGTGTGGGCTGGGAGGAACAAACTCTGCTAGGTTTGTTGTTGAGCAATTGAGGTTAGCTCTTTGGAGTGGACTCAAGACAGTAGGTGTCCCCCCCCCCCTCACTTGAGAATGGAAACTGATCCACTTTCCAAAATATTGTTTTGTGTTCTTTAGCATATGGGACAATGGACAGAGTGCAAAAACTGAGCAGTCCCAATTGTTATACACCATTGTCAGAACCCTTCAGAAATATTCATCATCATATGATGACAATTATAAATCTTATGCTTTCAAAACCTTTTTCATATATGTACAGGCATTTCTTAACTGATATTTACTCACATGTTTAGTTGTGCACTTCACTGTCTCAAATATATCTTGTGCCATTTGACATGCTGCCATGGAAAGTTTCGACATTTGGCTGAGAACCACTGAAGAGAGGAATCTGTATATTCTAGTAATATGTTCCTCCACCAGGGCAGGCTTGCATCTCAGTATTTGTCTAATTTCTTGCATACCTCCCATAACAATGTCCCTGTAGATAGCACCCAAAACTAATCATCTGACTGTAAGTATTTATCAGTTTACGTAGTGACCTAACCATTTCAGTTAAAACTTGTCATTCTACTAAAGGTTATTTGCCATGCTCACAAAAGCCCACCACTGGTTCCTGCACTGAACCTATAAAATCCAGTCCACAACCTGATTCCACAAGATAACTGTAATATTATTATATTATTATAAAAAGTATTGTCTTATTTTAAGGAAAGTAATTTATGA
>NW_019729970.1:0-1446 GCF_002891405.2 Cryptotermes secundus | reverse complement strand
CCGATCACTGCCTGTTTCCTAGATGCTTAACGAAAAGAAGTTCGGAAATCACTTTCGCTGTGTCCGTTTGTATTTCTGTCTGCGAGTAATATCGTCCAGACTTTGGAACCATTTTCGGACAAACTGGGTTATAGTGGCTCATTATAAATTCTGTGGAGTATTAGTACGTTTGCATAAATATTATGTTTTTGGATATTATTATTATTATTATTTAAAAACACGTCCTCTTCTTTTTTAAAAACACAACATTTCGACTGGATTCTCTCTCCGTATAACAGCTTATCCACCACAACAGCATACAGATCTGTTTATATATATATACACACACACACACACACTACCATAGTCAATAAGTTCGTGGACTGGCCGCAAAGCGTCGTTGCAGTGCACTACAGCGGATATGTTGAGGCACGATATGATGCCCTATCAGTTCATCATTCGTCACAGCAATAAGCAGTTGCGTGCAAACAGTGTAAGCAGAACTACGACCTCTAATGTGAACTGCAGTTAAATGCAAGTGGCGGAAATCGAAAATGTGGCAGTTTGAACAACTGACAAACATCAAGTTCTGCCAGAAACTAGACAAATCCCGTAGCGAAACATTTGGAAAAGAAAGAATTGGCTGTTGCTACACGACAACGCACCTGCACATCGCTCTGTTCTTGTCCAAGAGGAACTGGCAAGGCAACAGGTCACCGTTTTGCCACACCCTCCGTACTCACCTGATCTCGCACCGTGCAATTTCTTTTTTTTTTATGGTTTGAAAGCAAAGCTACGTGGTCGTAGGTTTCAGTCGTCCGAGGAGGTAGTCCTTGCCACAAGGGACACCGTACGAGAAATTCCCGGCAATATGTTTCAGCAATGTTTTCGGCAGCTATATCAACGTTGGCAGGCTTGCATTGTGGCCAACGGCAACTATTTTGAGGGCCAATGTGGATCTGTGTAAGTGTATGTAAATACCTTGTACTACGATATGGTAAAACCACAGTCCACGAACTTAACGGCTCTACCACGTACATATCAAGTTAAGGAGGATGAGGTGGGCAGGACATGTAGCACGAATGGGAGAGAAGTGTATTGCATATGGGAAATTGGTGGGAATGTCAGAAGGAAAGAGACCACTGGGAAGTCGAAGGCGTAGGTGGGTGGACAATGTTAAAATGGATCTTAGAGAGATAGAATTGGATTTTACGTATTGGATTGATCTGGCTCAGGATAGGGACCAGTGGAGGGCTCTTGTGAACACGATAATTAACCTTCGAGTTCCATAAAATATTGGCAAATTCTTGAGTAGCTGCAGATTTGGCTTCACCTCAAGAAGGGCTCAGTTCCATAAGGAAGTAATATATGTTTCACGGCATTGAACATGCTTATTATATTCTTCTCAGTTATGATGTCATGTAGTTTGTTAGGTGGTTCCCTACCACATTACACGATGTAATATTC
>NW_019729969.1:0-371 GCF_002891405.2 Cryptotermes secundus | reverse complement strand
TCGGATCTGGTTTTACACCTTCTTTTGAAATAACATGACCCAAATTTGTCAGTTCTGGTCGAAGAAATTCGCAATTATCAGGTTCAATCTTAACATTAAATTTCCTAAATTGTTCAAAAACTTCTCTCAATTTAGCATGATGTTCTGGCAGTGTTTCGCCTAAAATTAATACATCATCTATGTAAACGAAACATCGATCTCCTATTGAGTCTCGAAGTATAGAATTCATCATTCTTTGAAATGTAGCTGGCTCAGCCTTCAATCCAAACGGCATACGCAAGTACTCGAAATGAACAGATGGAGTACTAAAAGCGGTTTTACGCCTTTCTTCTTTCTTTAAAGGTATCTGATGAAAACCAGAAGCACAATCT
>NW_019729968.1:21573-22514 GCF_002891405.2 Cryptotermes secundus | reverse complement strand
GTTAAAATTCGCTGGACCGTGCTCCATGAGATGTCCGTTTCCTCAAAAAGTTGGTCAATGGTCTTTCNCAAAATTTCACGCACACTCTTTGTTCCTTCTGGTCGGCCATCTCACTAATCGCCAAAGGGTTGAAACAGGAACGCACACAACAGAGCACCACAGACAAACACTTAACTCAGACTGACGCCAGCTCACTAACAGTCGTGGGAGACCCCCAGCTAACACCACCTAGCAGCACAACTCATAACTACAAAGCATGCGCGCGCAACAGGTCGTTTCCGGTTATTTTTGGGTCCCCCCTCGTATTTGTGAAGCAGTTATTAGTTGTTCAGTTTTCGTGGCATTTATATTCTTAGAGAATGTTGTGTTATGGAGGATTTCCTGCCTGGGGATCTAAGTTTCTGCTTTAAGGTGCTATGTTTCTGGTGTGTATCTCTTGTTTGACCAACATAAACAAATGGGTTCATCCTTTTGCATGCATTTGACAGTACTCAACATGAGAAAGGAATGGAACTCAATTTCAGATGCAGCAAACCAGATTCCATCTCACCTTTGACATTAGAATATGCCATTTGCACTGGTGCATGAAAATAATATACCCATCTAAACATAGTTCAGGTATATAACTTCATATTATCAAAGAAGTGGGACCCAAGTGTTATTCTTTGGTTTTAAATGTACCCAGTTCTGAACCATAATTATGGTTATGAACCATTCTCTTACACTGAACAGATGTGCTGGTAAATGGTTACAGTGTTATATTATAATATAACACTGTAACCATTTACCAGCACATCTGTTCAGTGTAAGAGAATGGTTCATAACCATAATTATGGTTCAGAACTGGGTACATTTAAAACCAAAGAATAACACTTGGGTCCCACTTCTTTGATAATATGAAGTTATATACCTGAACTATGTTTAGATGGGTATATTATTTT
>NW_019729968.1:11200-19122 GCF_002891405.2 Cryptotermes secundus | reverse complement strand
GGTATCTTATTTGTAGGGTGGAATGTGCTCAGTGTTCCTGCCTGATGAAGATCGAGTAGTGAACATTGTTTCGGAACATTTGGAGCCAATTGTTCCACAGCGTTCTGATCAAGTGAAAGTTATATTGGGAGAAGATCGGGAGGCTGTGGGGCAGCTGTTATCCATTGATAACCAAGAGGGAGTTGTCAAACTTACATCTGGTGAAGTGAAGATTCTCCAGCTGCGGTTCCTTTGTAGAATGAAGAAACTGGTGAAATGAACTCAACTGTGATGATAGCATTTGAAGTTAATACCTGTAACATGTACTTCTTTCATACACCAACAATAAAGTAATGTTATCTGTGTGCAAGGACTGTTTAATGATTACAGTTTTATATGAAAGTGAACATTTTACTGATTCATGTCCTTTTTGAAATCATATTGCCACAAATGTTCTTCACTATCTTGCAAGAAGTGATNATGGCCATTATTAGGTGTCTTAATGTATCAAAACTGCTACACTGCTCTAATATGCGCTAAAAGAAAGCACGCTGCAGTCCACTTAAAAACAACATAAAAACAACTAATTAAAATCCATTAAAATTTTCTATTAAATTTTTCATTATTTTTGTAATATCCTGTTCCACCTCATGAGGGGCATCATCCACTTGTTTAGAGCTATGTGATTATTCCAGGACAGAAAAACAGCTGCTGAAACAAACCTTCTGAAATAATCACATAGCTCTAAACAAGTGGATGACGCCCCTCATGAGGTGGAACAGGATTTTACAAAAATAATGAAAAATTTAATAGAAAATTTTAATGGATTTTAATTAGTTGTTTTTATGTTGTTTTTAAGTGGACTGCAGCGTGCTTTCTTTTAGCGCATATTAGAGCAGTGTAGCAGTTTTGATACATTAAGACACCTAATAATGGCCATCTATGGCCGAAAGATGTTGTGTTAAGTGTTAAATGGTGCGTGGGAACTCCCCACATTCACGCCAGGGAGGCATAGCATGTTGCTGGAATTGGTCTGAGGTGGGCCATATGTTGCTGGAATTGGTTGTAGGCTCCCACCAACTTTTCAGTTGTTCTGTCTTCTCCAAGATGGACCTGGTGAGAGCCTACAACCAATTCCAGCAACACGCCACGCCTCCCCAGAGTGAATGTGGGGAGTTCCCACAGGTGAATAAACAATTATTGACGGACTGTGGATACATAGACGTTTTAATTAAAGTTTTGCAACAGGATGCTGAAATATAGAATTTAACCTACATTTTTTCAGAGAGTCATAATTGTCATGTGCACTGAAGTACAGTAATATATGTGAGCATTTTGCCCCATTGTATTTGAGATGTTTATTTCATGTAACTGTAAATTTCTCAGTATCAGCAAGTCAAAATCCTCTGAAAGAAGCACTACCATATTTATTCCAGTACTACACACATTTATTTCAGAATGTTTGTTCTTAAAAGTTGGGGTGCTCATTACACTGAATTCTTGCCTTTTCATTGCCTTCAGTTTTGGGTGAAATATTTATGTTAGTGGGCAGATTTTGCTGTGGCAGTAATATAGTGCATAGTGTAAACCATGCTGTATAAAGCAGTTTGAGAGTTCTGTTTTGTGACTTATGTTTAATAAGTTACTGCCTGTGAGTTTAACCTGAAATTCCAAAAAAAACTGGAAGGAAGATTGTGGATAAGATTTGTCTGGATCATAACCTGGATGGGAAAGTATCGTCACAATTTTGAGTGACCATAGATGGGGTTTGGATTGGTAATTGCATCTATTGACCACTTAACGGATCGTAACTACAAGTAACTAGAGCAGTCTGACTGAACTACACACTTCAAACATCGCTGTAACTAGGGCACACATAGTGTTCCCTGTCATCATGAGTCGTTTTCCTGGTTTTAACTCTGTGCGCTTACGTCCTTACCATCTGGAACATATCCCGCAACAGAACTAAGCTCTAAACTTGGCCCAATGATAACCCCTTGGCATGGACCATGTAGAAAACACTGTGGCCAGTTTCTTTATTGTTGAGTGTTGATTCATTGCTGCAGAGACGTGTTTACCACACCGTTGCTTAGCAGCAGTTGCAGTACGGATCACAGAACCAACAGTTCCTCTGTTGTTGCATGTTGATCCATTGCCATTGGAACCTGTTTATATGTGATCGCTACATAGTAATGGGTCTACACGCTACAGTGTTCAAGAAGTCAGGCTGTAAAATAANTGTGTATTATGAAACAGAGTACCCCCGTTCTAATTTTGGACTCGCTGTTATTTACTAGACAATCTTTCACAAAGGAAACGTTTTTGTTCTCAATTGGTTTTCTTCCAGAGAGTCATTCTGAAATTTGATCTCCAGTGATTTCCAAATTATTTTTGTTGTATCCTTATTAACAAAGAAATGTTCTTGTTGCACTGTCAGGAGATATGCAGTTCCTCCAGTGTTGTCTCGGCTTTTAGTTTTGGACTTCCCCAACCCCTGTATACTTCTGAGTTCATTTACTGTATTCTCCCTTCTAGAAGACGAATTTCTTTTCTCTCCCAGTCTTCTATGTTACAGTGCAGTGATCCTTACATGTAGCCTCCAGAGCACTGAGGCTTGCTGCAGCAGTATGGCTCATTAGTTGTGCAGAGAAGCGTACTTTCATGTCACTCTGTGCCATGGGGTTGAAGTAGTGAAAGCACATCCCAAGAAATATCTGCTGCACAAATATATATATTGCACAGGATTCTAGGAGACCCAATAATGCAGGATATCCGAACTCTTGTTGTTGATACCACAGCCCTTTAAGAGTAGAACACATTGTCTCAAAACCTACAAGCAGTTCTTCAGTAAACACTACAAATATGGTGAAAGTGCCAAATTTGTGGGTTATACCGAAGAAATTTAATGCAGACATAAACTGAACTTAATTTCTTACCTAAAAGAAAAAGGCAATTCCAAGGAGGCCCATAGAATTGTGACATGTTAAGGCTCCCGCATTTTCTAGACGATCAAATCACAGACGATCGTGAGCTTGTTAGCCTTATGCGTCGGCCGCCCTTTACCTCAAGGAAGATTCCTGGTACTCATTTCTGTTAGAGGCTGAGTCGTTTTTTGGGGCCTAGTCTTGAAAGAATTAGGTCAACTGAAAACACTGAAAAGTCCAATGACATCGCGAATAGAACCCGCGACATTCCGACTTGTAGCATAATCCAACAACCAGCTATGCTACCGCGACTTAATTCCCTTTTTGGATTATAAATTTACAAGAAATATGTGTTTTGTCTATCGACCTGGGGGACCTGAGTACTACCACGGTCGGGACCCGTCTGGACTGGTCTGAACTGTCTGAATGGTCGAAATGTCCAATAGCTACTTTGTTCAGTAGAACGGATACATTCACTCAGTTAATGTTTAAATATTTATAGTTTTGATACTTCTCAGAAAGCGAACTGTTCGACAGCTTCGATTCAATTGTTACCAACATTACTTTCTTTCTTTTCTTATTTTTGTTAAATCATGGCATGGCACACAGGTGGAAAAGCGTGGTATGCGTCAAATATCATAACCACACTTAACGAAGGAATGGTTTGTTGAGTTTGAAATTTTGGAAGGAAAACGATATTGAATCAATTGTGTTACATTTAAACGTTGTTGTAAGTTAATGTGACAGGATATATGTATTTTTGTGTTTTGCATTTATGTTCCATCCACACACGTGGATCGGATCATTTTTTTCGGATACGTCATTTATACGTGAAATATAACCCCAGTTACTAAAGAGCGATAAGTTCAGTTTAAACATTTTAGAAGGAACAATTGTAATCACGTGTTTGTACGTTTAAACGTAAGTACAATTTACTGTCATGTATTATATGTATATTCAGCTGTGTTCTATGCGACACATGATTTAAAAGGTCTTCTAACCAAATTCCATGGAAAATTATTATTTTATTTCTTTTATGGCCATTTCAAACTTGCCTCTTATACTGATGGAAGATCAGAGATTGAGGGTATTGTGATCTGAGAAAGAGTGACTGGAGGTTGAGAAAGTTAATTTTTTATAATTTGTATGCTTCATCAAACTCTGGGGCTCTTATGATCAATGAAATGAACATTCATGTTTCCATAAAAAGAAACCTTGACTAGTTGGGTGGTTATTAACTTCGCAAGAAGGACCATGTTCCATGGATATTTTCAGGGTCGTTCATCCCACACACTACAGAAATATTTCATAGTAAATATGAAGAATCAAAATGTTAAAATGTAGCATGTGTACATAGAATCTGTTCAAGTAATATTAGATAACACAAAATTTAATGCAGCACTTTTGAAGACTAATTTGTCCCAATTTAGTTGTTCCATGTTTTGTATTTATTTTGAGAGAGGATAAGGCAGTCATTAAATCTACTGCATATGGAATGGACACCTCTTAAGGAGGAGGATAAATGGAATGACTTGCATTCACAAAGCCCTCTTAACAGTGTGAATTTGGGGGAGGGTGTAGGTTAAGCTGGGCAAGACATGATGTTGACATTTCATTTCTCTGTAGTGCTTGGTGAACAAATTATAACTTATGTGGACCTATCTTCATTGGGTGCATCCTGTTGTGTGCTATATATATAAGAATTGTGTCACCATCAACACAATAAATACAGTTTTATTTTCGATCTTATACTGCTGCATGTTTTGGTCACATAGGACCATCATCAGGCAGTTGTACACAGGAATATGTAGTCATTGAAAAATACCGATATGGATCCCTATCGGTGCAACACGTTGTGCTACGTACTGACATAAAACTCTTGCCTCAAGGTTATGTTATAATAAAGTAGCGAATACATAAAGTAAGATGAAAGACAAATATAAGGGTATATTGTATATCAAATTATAATATGTTGGAATTCTATAAAGGTATTAAAGATATATTAAAAAGTATGTTAAAAATGTTAAAAAATGTGGAAGGTTTCAAATGATACGTGGATAATTGTATGCCGACTTAAATGTTTTAGGTTCCACTGCTACGGTGTAGAAATTGGGCATGTATGTTGTTTGTAGGTCTTATTGTAGAAGCTTTCTATGTAGTAAGCCCGGTTGTGAAGCCCAACGACAAGTTACTATGATGTGTGGTTTGTAGTGTATGGATATTAGTATGGTTTTCACACGATATGTGTCTTTATATAATCGTACAATATGGCGTATATGTTCTGTGTGTTCTTCACTACATCGAACCACCGCACAGCAACTATACCATTGCCTTTATCTTCATGTAATTGTGGACACACAGGCCCACGTGAACAACAGTTAATGATGTGCTTACATGACAGTTATCTACATAGGCAAATCAAATGAAAACCTTTAATATTTTTTTGAGTATTATTTATTGTGCACAAGTGGTATAAAGCTGTATCACTTTTCAACATAATCTCCCCCATGCTCAATGCAAGTCCTCCAGCCCTCACAAAGTGCATGAATTCCTTTAGAAAGAAATACTTTTGGTAGTCCGCACAACCACTCATGCACCGCGTGGCATACGTCTTCATCAGAACGGAACGTCTTTCCTCCCATTGCTTCTTTGAGTGGTCCAGACATATGGAAATCACTTGGGGCAAGGTCTGGTGATTATGCTGGATGAGGAAGACACTCAAAATGCAGGTCCTTAATTGTCGCAACTGTTGTACGGGCGGTATGGGGCCTTGCATTGTCGTGTTGCAAAAGGATACCTGTGGACAGCAATCCACATCGCTTTGATTTGATTGCAGGCTGAAGATGATTTTTTAGGAGATCTGAGTATGATGCACTGGTGACAGTGGTCCCTCTAGGCGTGTAGTGCTCCAAGATGACGCCTTTTTCATCCCAAAAGAGAGTCAGCATAACCTTCCCTGCTGATGGTTGTGTTCGAAACTTCTTCGGTTTTGGAGATGAGGAATGGCGCCATTCTTTGCTTGCTCTCTTCGTTTCTGGTTGATGGAAGTGAACCCAGGTTTCGTCCCCAGTAACGATTCTTGCAAGGAAGTCATTACCTTCTCGTTCAAAGCACCGCAGAAGTTCTTCACAAGCATCGGTACGTCGGTCTTTGAATTCAGGAGTCAGCTGCCATGGCACCCATCTTGCAGACACTTTGTGAAACTGGAGCACATCATGCACAATGTGGTGTGCTGAACCATGACTAATGTTTAAACTTGCTGCAGTTTCATTCAGTGTCACTAGGAGGTTTTCCCTCACTATGGCTTCAACTGCTGCAGTGTTCTCTGGAGTCACAACTCGATGTGCCTGATCCAGACGAGGAGCATCTTTCATTGAAGTCACACCATTTGCAAATTTCCTACTCCATTCGTACACTTGCTGCTGTGACAAACATGCATCACCATACTGAAACTTCATTCTTCAATAAATTTCAATAGGTTTCACACCTTCACTACACAAAAACCGAGTAACAGAACGCTGTTCTTCCCTGGTGCAAGTCTCAAGTGGGGCAGCCATCTTATACTGGTGCTGTGACGGTGTACGTGCATCTGCACTATGCTGCAACCTACAGGCCATTCTGCATGCTGTTTGTAGCATGAAATTTCGATTTTTTATTACAAATTTAAGATATTATATTTACAATATTATATTTAAGCATCCTGTTGCACTCTACACGATAAATGATACAAACTCCGTCCTAAGTGCAAACAATATATATTTATATGTCTTTGATCTTNATAACACCTGTACAGTGTGAAAACAAGAACTAGCCGCTCCAGCACTTAGACATAGGGCGAGTAACCCTAAGAATTTTAAATTTTAAATTTAAAATTTAGAGAAAATTTTAAAAGGTTTTAAAACATCATAACTAAAGATTTTTAGAGTGCTACTACAAGAATATCGGGTTTGACGTGTGCAACATAATCTACATAGCAGACACATATCAACGATGTAGATGTTGATAATACGAAGAATGTGACATTGTGTTTTTAAATGTTAAGTTTTAGACTGGGTTCAGTGTGGCAGCAACGTTAAGAGTATACACCTGATGATGGCCGATAGAGGCCGAAACATGTAGTGTAGAAAGAACAAGATCAAAGACATATAAATATATATTGTTTGCACTTAGGACGGAGTTTGTATCATTTAACAAATTTAAGGTTTTCATTTGACTCGCCCTCATGTAATGGAAACAGTAAGTGTAGGTATGAAGCCTACTAGTGTATTTTGTGTCCATGTACTTTTATTCTTGTAGATATGAAAGATGTTTCATTTTCAGTGATGTACATAGGATGCACTTTCTTTCTTCCTTCCAGAATATTGATTGTATTAATAATGGGAAAATTAAAAGACACAGGTCACAAAATACTGCATCTGAATCCTAGTGCATTGTCTTTTTCTATATTTACACAAGATGAAATTCGGAAATTAAGCCAAGTGAAGATTACCACTCCACTGTCATTCAATGCGCTTGGTCAGCCACTGAAAGGAGGACTTTATGACCCGGCATTAGGTATGTACATCTCTAAGAATGAAGACAGAAGTACCTTGTAACATGGGGCCAATTGACACATAACTTACATTACCAGGCATTTTATGCACACAGTACATTTAGTCAATAAGAAATCGATAATTGATGTGCATAATATCACATGCTTAGGTGCATGAATACACACCTAAGGTGACAAATGGAGTCTCAGATTCAGTAACATATTTGGGGTCATTTAAAATTGCGAAAGCGTAGTCCATCTTATATGTAATATTTAAAATTTTAGAGAAACTCTGAAACACATATTATACATTATATGCTTTCTCAAGAGAAATTATATATTTTGTGTTTCTGACCTTTTGTCTTCTCGTCTGTTGTCCAAAAACATAAAAATTAGAATATACAAAACTATAATTTTGCCTGTGGTTCTGTATGGGTGTGAAACTTGGTCTCTGACATTAAGGGACGAGCATAGATTGAGGGTGTTTG
>NW_019729968.1:4639-10865 GCF_002891405.2 Cryptotermes secundus | reverse complement strand
AGGATAGGGACCAGTGGAGGGCTCTTGTGAACATGGTAATGAAACTTCGGGTTCCATAAAATGCTGGGAAATTCTTGAGTAGCTGCAGAATTGGCGGCTCCTCCAGAAGGGCTCAGCTCCATGAGTAAGTAAGTAAATAATGTAGGTAACATTTATATTAAATATAGTGCTTGTTTGTTAGCAGTGGTATAACCTGCTGCCCAAAAAACAGTTATGTTGGAATATTGTTTTTGTTTTACCTCATAAATTATGAGTTACGTTTGACTGGTGTTTTCTTCTTTTGGACTGTGGTAGAATTGAGAAAGGAAATTTACAGTTGCCTAATTCTACCAGTACTTGCTATTACTCTATTATTTCAGAAACGTGGAACTTGGGTAATATGCATCATAACTTTACTGTCTTACTCAACACTGAAGGTGGATGGTGGCTTCCAAGACTTAACCAGCCAGTCATGTGGGCCCCCTTTACTGCTGTTCTGCATTCTTTCACCACTATCCACCTTTAGGACAGACAGTACTTCAGTGGTTGAATAAGCAGATATCTGTGTTAATAAGTTACATGCAGAATGTTGGAACTTGATCAATATACTGTCATCCTTGCAAGTTAGAGCAGAGAGAAAGGGTTCATTAAGATCTGTTGTTGTATATACTAATTTATGCTCAACCATTGTGTTACCTGGTACCATTTAGGTTCATAAAGCAGATTTACATATACACCTGTTTCTCAAAATATTTCCTGAATTGAAATTTTAAACACCAATTTTGTGAAATGTAAAAAAGTATTTTCTTATGTTTGTACAGGTATTGTTCCTGCTCTTCTTTTGTCTCCTGATTTTCATAAATTGTAGTAGAATGAACACTGAGTTTACAAAAATTAAAATTTTTGAATATCATTCTCCATTCCTTTTTTCCTTTTCTCTGTCATTAATGGAACATAGCATAGCTTAACTGGATGTTTTATACATTTATGTTACCTTGGGACACGTGGTAGCATAGTTGGTTGAGGCACTATGCTACAAGCCAGTAGGTCACGGGTTCAAGTTGTGATGAGGTCATTGGATTTTTTTCAATTGACCTATGGGTCAATTTGGCACTATGGTCCTGGGGTCAACTCAGGCTCTAACAGAAATGAGTACCAGGAATATTCTTGGAATATTCTTGGGGCTAAAGGGCGGCCAGCGCATAGGGCTGACAACCTTGCCGCCATCGATGAGCCGATTGTCTAGATCAGGGGTCTCCAAACTACAGCCTGCGGGCCNACAGTTATGTTGGAATGTTGTTTTTGTTTTACCTCATGCTTGACTGCTGTTTTCTTCTTTTGGACTGGGGTAGAATTGAGAAAGGAAATTTACAGTTGCCTAATTCTACCAGTACTTCAGTGGTTGAATAAGCAGATATCTGTATTAATAAGTTATATGCAGAATGTTGGAACTTGATCAGTATACTGTCATCCTGGCAAGTTAGAGCAGAGAGAAAGGGTTCATTAAGATCTGTTGTTGTATATACTAATTTATACTCAACCATTGTGTTACCTGGTATTTAAGTTCATAAAGCAGATTTACATGCATCTGTCTCTCTCAATATTTCCTGAATTGAAATTTTAAACACCAATTTTGTGAAATATAAAAAAGTATTTTCTTATGTTTGTACAGGTATTCTTCGTGCTCTTCTTTTGCCTCCTGATTTTCATAAATTGCAGTGGAATGAACACTGAGTTTACAAAAATTAAAATTTTTGAATATCATTCTCCATTCCTTTTTTCCTTTTCTCTGTCATTAATGGAACATAGCATAGCTTAACTGGATGTTTTATACATTTATGTTACCTCGGGGCACGCGGTAACATAGTTGGTTGAGGCACTATGCTATAAGCCAGAAGGTCACGGGTTCAAGTTGTGATGTTATTGGATTTTTTCAATTGACCTAATCCTTCCAGCCGCACACGGCCTGTTACAGGGATAGCTTTACTTACTTACTTTTTATTATCACCACCACCATCACCACCACAATAATAGTCAAAGAGCAGACTTGTTAGTCTTCTGAATCTGGTGGAAATTTCCTGGAATTCTCTTCTCTGTCTTCTCATCTGTCTTATTGAGCCTGGTATTAATGTTATTACGCAAAGCATGCATATTGTTTCTTAATGTGTAGCCAACATTTGGTTTCATTTACACAGAACTTACTGAAATTCTATGAATGGACTATATGTATTGTAATGATGATTGTACATTTTGGAATGTGAAGTGCTGTAACGGAAGTGTTATCACAGATTTTGTAGTAATCACTTATTCATCGTCCTTGTAACATTGTTTCAGCTGTTTTTCACTTTTCCTTAAGGGAACATATTATTAATTTTTTATTTCATTTTATCAGGTCCAGTAAGTGAGAAAAGTGATCCATGTCATACGTGTTCAAACAATGTATACAATTGTTCTGGTCACATGGGTTACATAGAACTTCCACTGCCAGTTGTAAATCCATTGTTCCATAAAAAAATTTTCAGCATTCTCAAATTAGCATGTTTGCAATGTCACACACTTCAAGTAAAAGGTAAGAAAATGTTCAAGTGGAATAACATGACAGTTGATAATATAACATACACAGGGGTGCTGATAAGTTTTTGTCTTTTCCTATTTCACCTACTTTTATATTAATAATACTTTTATCACTAAATCAAAACCTTATTAAGGAGGAAATTAAGAGACTAAACTCGGTTAATGCTTGCTACCATTCAGTCCAGAACCTTTTTTCTTCTCGTCTGCTGTCCAAAAACATAAAAGTTAGATAGAATATACAAAACTATTATTTTGCCTGTGGTTCTCTATGGTTGTGAAACTTGGTCTCTGACATTAAGGGAGGAACATAGACTGAGCGTGTTTGAGAACAGGGTGTTTAGGAGAATATTTTGACTGAAGAGGGAAGAAGTGACAGGAGGTTGGAGCAAATTGCATAATGAGGAGCTTTGTAACTTGTACTCTTCTCCAAGTATAATTAGAATGATCAAGTCAAGGAGGATGAGGTGGGCAGGTCATGTAGGACGAATGGGGGAGAAGAGGAAAGCGTATAGGATATTGATGGGAAAGCCAGAAGGAAAGAGATCACTGGGAAGACCAAGGCATATGTTGGTGGACAATATTAAAATGGATCTTGGAGAGAGATAGGATGGGATGATATGGCTTGGATAGATCTGGCTCAGGATAGGGCCCAGTGGAGGGCTCTTGTGAACATGGTAATGAATCTATGGCTTCCATAAAATGTTGGGAAATTCTTGAATAGCTGCAGATTTGGCTTCTCCCCAAGAAGGGCTCAGCTCCATAAGTAAGTAAGTAATACTTTTATTACATCAAAGTTTGTTGTTTTGTATATATCTGACCTAAATTTCATAATTATAGCCTGATTATTTAATGTTTGTTGCTGATCTGAAGTGAAAATGGACATACATAGGGCAGTCAAAAAGTTCCTGGAATTCCCCTGCAGACAGATAACGAGCGATAAGATAGCACACACACTGTTGTGGTAGGAAGCTCAGCATGTCTGCTCATAGGCGCAACAGGTCTGGACAGGTTTCAATGTGCAGTATCATTACTGTTCCGTTTGAATTAGACGTGAGTGTCAGTGATTCGGCGCGTCACAGTTCAAACAGCGTGCGAACATCAAGTTCGTATGCAAATTGGGAAAATTTGCTTCAGAGACGCTATCGGTCCTATCGGTGATACTGCACTAAAGAAATCTGCGGTTTACGACTGATTTTCCCGGTTTAAGTATGGGCAGGAGACGTTAGAGGATGACCAGCCCAGTGGTCCGAAGAAATAATAGGAAAAGTGCGACAACTGATTCGATGTGATTGAAGAATGACCATTGCGGAGTTGGAGCAAGAAGTTGGTACTGTCACTGGCCATTTCTACGTGCAAGTTTTGCAGAGGTTGTGCGATGCGGTTCGGAGGAAGCGGCGTGACAAGTGGCAGGGACAGCAGTTTCTGCATCACGATAATGCACCAAACCACACATCGCTTGTGCAGCAATTCCTCGCCAAGAAGAAGATTCCTGTCATCACTCAACCACTGTACTCTCCAGATCTCGCTCCGAGTGACTTTTGGCTGTTCCCTTCTCTGAAAATGGACCTCAAGGGGCCACATTTAGCAACCATGGAGGACATCAAATCGAATGCGACGGCTGAGCTCTGGAAGATTCCCAAAGAAGCCTTGCACTGCTGCTTCCAACAATGGCAGGACCAATGGAGCAAGTGTGTGCGCGTGCAAGGGTCCTACTTTGAAGGTGATTAGGTAAGTGTTGCTGTATGTCGTACCATTAGAGTGCTATACCACCATTCCGGGAACTTTTTGACTGCCCCTCGTAAATGGACTTACATGTATCACAAAATGTTAATCAAATTTTATGAACAGGCCACAAGTAAACTTAATAACCTGTAAACAGTGTCGTTCACAATTTTGTGTACTACTGTATGGAGTGCACCCTTTACAGTCTTCTGAGGTAGTCAGTGGCTAAGAAGATTGTTTTCTGGAGTGTGATGCCATGCAGTCTGGTAGATGGGGGCAGCATATTCCTCCAGTGCTGGTAAACATCTACCAAATTACACAGTGTCGCATCCGTGGAGGCAGTAATCTTTTTCCCAGTCTTGTATTCAATACAAAGATGCTGTAGTATGAGGTACCTTCAAGTATTTTAAGCAGCAGTTTAACACAATATTGACATATTTTGGTTTAACAGGTTTCTGTAATTGAAATATAACTGATAATATTTTATCCTTCATCTGGGTTAGAGGACATGGCATTTGTCTGAATGTATATGACTTATCCTGCATTTAGGGAACTCATACATTTGATTTAAAAGCTTTTGACAGTGGTAAATTAGTACACATAATTGACTTGACACTCTTCCCCAGCTTCTTCTTGTTGGGTTAGGTCAGGAAAGAAGCTGTGAATATTTTTGGTTTTATTGTCTTTTTAATTTCATGTAGATTCACATTATTGTATACTGCATTAGCGTTTTTCTGAGATCTATTCCTGTTACATTTGCATTTTCTGTAAACAAAGTGCAGGTTATAAATGGTTAATTAATTCCATCCAGTGTGACTGATAGAGTTTTTTCTCCTTTTTAATATATTATCCTTAACATGTTCGGTCTTATAGACCATCTTCAGAAGGATATTAATGTAATTAGAAACCACTATTACAGTACATTTTGTGAATATTAATACGATGGGGTACCCAAAAGACACCGAACTAATTATTTTGTGGGCAGAGCTTTTGTAGTACCGCGTTTTGCCGCTATGAGCGCATAGAGCTGACATTCCTGAGTTGATAAGCCGACTACCGTTGCTTCAGAAGGTAAGGACTAGTTTCGGCAGAGTTTATAGTGACAACTGTTTTGTGTGATCGTCGTTCTTGCAATGGCTGATTTTTGTGAACAGCGTGCTGCAGTGAAATTCTGCTTTTTGCTCGGGAAAAGTGGAACAGAAACTCTTGGAATGTTAAAAACGGCGTACAAGGACGATGCTATGGGGATACACTAAAAGTGACTGTCAAAATACTTCATAATGTCTTTTTGTTTTACATAATGTTTTTCCAATTTTGCAACATGTTTCGGGCCATCATCAGGCAACTTTTAATTTCTGGGAAGACCACTGCACTGTGCACTTGTCTTTTGTGCGCCCATGCACGTCGTTTTATTGTTGTATATCATATCTAGAATACTGTCATTGTGTTCTTTTTTCAGCCATCCTAGTTTTTGTACGTCATTTTTTCCTGTATATGTGTTTTTGGTGCGGTCTCCACATATATTCAAGAGTACTCCTGGTACTCATTTCTGTTAGAGACAGAGTTGATCCTAGGGCCATCCTTCCTCTCATGGACTACACCGTTTCTTGTGCTGTGAATATACTCTCCTAATGTTACACTGTAGTAGTCAGTGATCCTGAATTATGTTTTGAAAATGCACTGCACTGATTGTGTCCTAGCTGGAACCGCCTGTATGATCAGTACAGCTATTGCTCAGTAATACAAGATTCATTAATTGATCTAGGAGCAGATTTAATGGTGGTTCTTGGTATTATCACCAGGTGTCTAGCCGCAAGCTAAGCTGTGAATTAGAGATAAGCAGTTCTTATGGAAATGGTGTAGCAAAAATGGAGCAGATCTGCTAGTGCTGGAATTCAGCCATGCTTATCTATACTGGGCTTATTTTCATCTCATCATCATCATCAGTAAT
>NW_019729968.1:0-835 GCF_002891405.2 Cryptotermes secundus | reverse complement strand
GTTCTCACAGTCTCTTTGCTTGCGGATTTCTTATATTTTTTCCTTCTACCCTGAAGATGGAGGCGATACGTTCCTTCGAAATGTCGGTTAACGCCACATATACACAGTGCCAAATCCCAGAAGACTGCTTTCTTCATATTTTATCATACTTCATAACCCTATTAACCTCTTGAAGCCAGAAGCTCATCTATTATTATTATTATTATTATTATTATTATTAGAGGGGGTGGGTTTCCCCATGCACTTAGACCAGTTATTGGTCCATTGTGCATCACCCTTTAATTTCTACTGTCGCCATACCCTACCGGTACTGGTGCGTACTATCAGCCCCGTTCAGCCAATGAGGTCGGCCCTCGGTACCTGATATTTCCCCCATCTACCAGAGGCATTGGAAAGTACTTGGGCAGGAAACTTGTTGCCTAATTTTGCTCAGAGGTCTCCTAGAGACATGAGGATCTTCTAGATGCCATAAAGTTACGGCACGGGACCCACGGCTTAAAGTCCCTCCCGGAGGACGTGTTCCCTGAATTTTTCTGCCTTTAAAAATTCCACGACCTCCGCCAGGTTTGAACCCGCGTACCTTGAGTCATGAGGTGGGAACGTTACCCCTAGACTATGGAGGCCGCTTATAGGCTCATCTAAGTAATATTTAAAAAAATATCACATACCTCACAGAAAACAGACTTCATGGCTGTTACACTGTCCTGTTGGTTAATGCTATGTAGACAACCAGTCCTCCTTTGTTTTGAGAAGTATATGAAACCCATAAATGCAGTGCAGCTCTAATTTGATGTTCTTCAATTTAAGGTTTTTCCTTGTTTAATGTACAGCCTCA
>NW_019729967.1:40360-56373 GCF_002891405.2 Cryptotermes secundus | reverse complement strand
TACTACTACTACTACTACTCACACTACTAATGCTGCTACTAGTACCATCACCACCACTACAACCTCAATTACTACTACCACAATTAGTATTACTAGTACTACCACCACCTCCGTTACTACTATTAATACAATTACTACCACTACCACCATCATCACTAGTCCCGCCAGTTCAGGCTTTTGAAACATATCTTCGATAGAGGGCCAATAGCGGAACAGCTGGAAACGGAGTTTTCTATGCGTTCTGTGCCAAAGCTATAGAGGGAGGACGAATGATGCAAGTTAGTACTTGTATTGACCAGCGGGCAACGACCTAATCACAGAAGCTGAATAATCTCCATTGTTAAAACCCGTTACCGGGAAACGACAAGCGTAAGCAGACTAAGAAGACTTGGTGTGTGTTCTAGTGATGTGTAAAGTGTGGAGATTAGCGATGAAGCCACAATTACTTGTAGTTACGATCTGTAAGTGGTCAATAAATCGAGTCACCAATCCAAACTCCGTCTATAGTCACTCATACATGTGACAACGTAAACTATAATGAGAATTATAAAGATACTGCTGGTTGCATATAACACACTTCGACGGGCACACAGCATTCGGGAAGAAGATTATAATTGTTTATGGATTATGTTTGTAGTTACCGTTCTTCCATTCGTCTGTGTTCCCTACTCAGAAGGTCGGACCAGATTTACGGGCCTCGAGCCTCAACGCTGTTGTAATTATCATCATAAAGTGGACTTTACGAGCAACTCCGGACCCTGTCGTAAAGCAATGCGTCGTGCCCCGGGTTAACGCTGATATAAGGTAGTGAGTCTTCAGCTACGAAGTAGACTTACATCAGTGGTTGGGTTCGCGCTTGCTAATCCTCTCGTATCAGCACCTAAGTAGGTGATATCAAATCACCGTTGGAGTTCCTTTACAAACGGATGGAACGAACATAGAATAGCCCCTACTTCCTAATTTAATTTTCTTATACATGAACGTTCGGATGTCTACTTTTAGCAGCGAAATATTTTCACGGTGAACAAACACAGACATACAATCATATCTTTAAAAATGGTAGTATATTCAAATCAACTCCTTATGTCAATATTACTTTCGGGCGAGTTCAGCATGGTTCTAGTTATACAGGGACCGGACTTTAATGCAAATGCATGTTTCTTTCTTGAAACCAAAAAATATGCTCATTTCGATATATGTGTCAATTACTTCACTTTTTAAATTTTAAGCATGCTTTATGGTGCATATACGAGTAAGTGCAAATTTTGCCCGTTTTATGAATTAATTTTCGGAGATTTATATTTATGCTGCAAATTTTCTTTTTAAAATATTTACCATATACTTTTTAATTTTATGTTCAAATTTTCAATCATCGTCGAGTGAATACAATTTTTCTTTTCCCTATTAGGATATGCTGCACGCGCCATAAATCAAGCGGTTAGTCGCTGGCTTCCCACCGCGGAGGCCCAGGTTCGATCCCGGGTCTGGTCAAGTAGAATTTGTGGCAGACAAAGTGGCGCTGAGGCGGATTTTTTCCGAGTACTTCGATTCCCCTGCCAATCTTCATTCCACCAAATTCTCCGTGATCATAATCACCCGGGGCAGGCTACAATAGGCCAATCAGTGGCCGTCGTGTTGACTGAACGCAATTGGCCTCCAACCCCCAACAAGCGAATTAAAAAAAAATTGGATATGCTGCATATTTGACTCGCAACATTTCGTCTTACAAACAGCAAGTTGAGTCCGGATTCATGTATCTGATGCAATACTCCCCAAGACGGGACTTCCCCTATTCCTCTACTCGTAACTTGCATCACCCGCATACCATCAAAGTGACTGCGAAGGGATTAGTTGGAAGCGTGTTAGCAACGTAATACTATTCAACCGATAATGAATTTCATTTATTTATTTCCGAAGTCTTCATCAGGTTCGCTACGCTTCTTCATTTGGAGCTGAGGATCATTCATATTAGTGGTGACTATTCTACGGTTAAGTATGTATAGCTTTTGCAGTCATGCCGAAAGTGAAAGTTAGGTCAGAAAACTAAATTACAACTGTATCAGCTGGAGCTTGAAGAAGAGATGATAACTACGGATAACAGAATTATTTTATGCAGCATATGACTTCATATATTAAAAATTATCGAATTCAACACTGCTCGTGTCGGGAAAGAATACTTAGAATAATTTATAAAACAATGACAAGCTGTAAAGGTAAAACGAACATGTCTTCCTCTGATTCTTCAACATGCCATCAAATACGTTCCAAAAAATGAAAAATATGAGCCGATAGCACACCACAATAGGGTAGATTTAACCATCGTTGTCATTACAGTCAATAACATAATTACGAGAGAAACGCAAAGTTTGAATAAAAACCTGGAGACGAGATGTTAAAGAGGCAAACCGAACGAGACTTCGGACTGGATAATCGGATTACCAGGAAATAATTCAAACTACTTAAACAAGAACGTAATAATAAATATATACTACAACAAAGTGGATGGAAGAAGGAGGCTGCCTTACAAGAAAGTGGAATGAAGAAAGGAAACTGCATTATGAAACAAGAGAAAAAATTGAGGAGTGTAGTGAATGAAAGGAAGGAGGTAGGACATTCGGTCTCCTCCTTGTTCAGCCTTCCTGTGTTGTGGTGGTAAAATTTTAAGTGGCAAGTTAAGCACTCCATCTCTTCTGTCAGCCGGAGCACTGCATTTTCTTAAAGACTCGTGTATTTGCCATCGTCGTCCGTACGAAATGGGTAAAATATTTAATTACACATATGAAACAGTTGCCCCTTGAAACCTAATAATCAGATAATCTAATAATGAGACTTTGACTCTTAATAAATTGATAGTTTCTATTCGGAGCCCATCAGAATAACAACTTGTGCTTCCTTTATTACAGTTTATGATATTAGACTACAGGCTGAATTGCGAGCAATTCAGTGTCCCGATAAGAATTACTGCTAGTAGTACAATAGTACGTAGATTAACTTTGTATATATTGGACTCAGCTCCATGAGTGTGTGTGTGTATATAAATTTGTATATGTGTATATTTGTATAATTTGTTTATTTAACAACCTACAAGTCGTAAGTACAAATACTTATAACACTGTTGCGGGTTTACACAATTTATAAACCCTACACAATAATCTGTTCACTCTATCTTCAATGGTCTTCACTTATTACAGTACGATACGGGAGCTGTACCAGTGTCACTGTATTACACACTCCCAATAACTTCTCACAATATCGCCTCTAATCACACGTTCCGGTATGCTTCACGTTCACGATTCACTCGCTACAACTCAATTCGGTGACTGCTACAATTCAACTTACTACTTGGACTGTGCAGTTCTCTTATGAACCCTCAGCCAGACACCGGAAAACGCGCCTCGCTTCCCTGTTGCGTAATCGCCGTGTTTACAGGTGTTGCTGGGCAACGATACCAAGAGTTGTTTATTGCTGCGCAGCAATCAGCGTGCTTCGGCTCGGTTCGGCTCAGCTCACTTCGTCTCTACTCGGCACGGCATGCAGAAACACCGCTTTCCTTACTTTTGCGTAACCTGGCAACCGACCGTTTATCAAGGGTCTGTCTTCGTGGTAACTCGTTCCACCTTCCGTTGCCCAGCAACGGTTAGACATGTCACAATATATACACACTGATGGAGCTGAGCTCTTCTTGAGAAACCCCAGTTCTGCACCTACTCAATAATTTCCCATCATTTTATAGAACCCGAAATTTCATTGCCGTGTCCACAAGAGCCCCCCACTGGTCCCTATCCTGGGCCATATCAATCCAATCCATACCATCGCATCTTATATCTCTAAGATCCATTTTAATATTGTTCACCCTCCTGAGGCTTGGTCTTCCCAGTGGTCTCATTCCTTCTGGCTTTCCCACCAATATCCTATATGCATTCCTCGTCTTCCCCATTCGTGCAAAGTGCTCTGTCCACCTCATCTTCCTTGACTTCAACACTTTAATTATACTTAAAGAAGAGTACAAGTCATGAAGCTTCTCAAGATTAACTTTGCAATCTTATCATTTCCATGATACTTTATGGATTTACACTCTTGAAATATTTTCATAATATTCGATTATGCTCAAAATTCATTATTTAATGAAGACGATAATTCATGAATGACATCCTTTAAGAATCATGAAATAGCACTACGTGTATGATTTCTGAGACTAAATATAAGTATTTATGGACTAAAAATGAACACAAGCGGGTATTTCACCGCTAAACAGATTAAAATGAAATAAATATACACCGGCCGAAGGTTTGAAATTTTGGAAATATCTTCAATATTAGCTTCTAATATTGCAGAGCCAACTTAATTCTTTACATCGTACCTGATGTAACAATAAAAGTAAAATAGCATCACAATAAGGAAGCGTTAAAGTAAGGAACAACAAAATGTTTTAATGCTTTAAGGTCATTTGTCTCATTTTTGCATGCCTCGATCAAATTAATTTTGGATTTTAATTGTGAATGGAATTTTGAACAGTAAGAGGTTTATTGGCCGGTCAAGGTAGCCGAGCGGTCTAAGGCATGCACTGCCTTCGCTCGTTCGGAAGCCGGGATCGTGGGTTCGAATCCCACTCAGGGCGTGGATGTTTGTGTGCGTTTTTCTGTGTTTGTCTACAGGTAGAGGCCTTGCGACGAGCTGATCACTCGCCCAAGGAGTCGTACCGTATGTGTAAGATCTAGAAAAACCGAAGTGAACGGAGTTCATGGAGGTAGGCCTAGGCCCACTGGGGCTGTAGTGCCAAGGAAAAAAGAGGTTTATTGAAAGTACTCTTATCGCATTGCACAAAATAGTATAATTAAAAGTATTGACAAAGAGGCTCCAGAACGCCTAGTTAAGAATCCCAATACTTCGTAAATATATTTTCATAGAGCAAGAACATATCACCAGGAAAACATTTTTTCAGGCATTTCCATTTCTCTGAAAATTGGCAAAACATTTAAATATTGTTACCTCTTCAAGTAAAAATATAGCTTTGGTTAAGTAATATGGTCCCAAATCTTAATTTCGGCTTCATAATTTATTAAGAGCCTATTACAATAGCCGCGTGGTCTAAGGCACGAATCGTCTTCGCCTGCTCGAACACTGGGGTCGTGCGTTCGAATCTCGCTCGAGGCATGGATATCTGTGTGTGTTTATTCTGTTTGTATAGGTAGCGGTCTTGCGACGGGCTGATCCTCCATTCAAGGAGTCCTACTGACTGTGCAAAGGATTAAGGAACTGGAAAAGACGACCATAGTCCAAAGAGCCATAGAGAGAGAGAAAAAATCTTATCAATAAGTGCCAGGCAAATGATATAGAAAACACTTGTCTTACATAGAGACGGATTGAGTAGAGACAACAGGAAGTTTCCCTCTTATTTTGAAATGTAACTCCATGTACTGCACAGAAACTACTTGAGTCAGCAAGACATGCGCTCGAAACAAAGTGTAAAGATTCTTAGATTTTCAGCTTCAAATTAGCAGAAAGAGATGTGTTGCCCTGATTCGTACTTTTCTTTCCGCGGAATCATTTCCTTACCGCTTCGTGAAGGCGCGGGGCAGTTGAAAGAATGAACTTACTCTGCTACAGAAAGTGCAGCAGTTCCGACAATGAACCTGTTTGCACGTTCCCTCATGAAGAGAAATTCAATAAACAGCAGTACTTAAGTTCATCTCTTCTTTTATTTTAGCATCTTAATTTTTTATTTAGTCTTTCCGTGTGTCGACAGACTTCCTCGTTATTGTAATTATCAACTATGCATCAGTCTTCATAATGCAATTTCGTGCCAAACAAAGCGTTGCTTCACCCCACAGGACGGGGCATATCCTATACACAAGTTACTGACAAGCAGGTTCTTCCAAGCAACGTCCATTTAGATTGCTTTTAGCAAGTATTTCTCTCTCTACTTCTCTTTCAACCAACTTATACAAGGATTTTTTCACTTACATTCCTTTTTTTAATGATCATCCACGAGTCACTTATTAAGCAATCACATTCCCGTGTCCCTTCTATAGCAAAACTTAACCAACCACCGAGATTCTCCTCTGTAATATGGACTTGACATTTTCCTCTGGAGTAATTTTATAGCATCAATTACAATTCATTAGAATACATTAAAATCGCCCCCTGATAATTTTACCATCTTGCAGTATTCTTTTTTTCTGTGTCTGTCTTGTATTTTATGCAACGTCTGCTTCGACTCTCAGCATGTCTAATACATTTCAATAATAAGCAGCCGGGACGCCTAAAGAGTAAAGGCAATACTCGTGAATAGTTTTTTGTACAGAAACTCACAGAAATATTTAATTAACGTTACTTCAATAATACGTCATTCACAATAAAATCAATTACAATTTCAGCTTTTCTTAATCATGCGAAGATTTTTGTTTTTCACTAAGACCAAGTGCTAGATTTGTGGTCATATTTAAGGTGACGGTTTAATCTATAATAGTAGCATTTGCTTACGGGGAGTTGAAAAGTCGTTAAGAACCTCGATCCTGCAGGACAGGACAGCCTGCTCCCAAGGACACCAGAGTAAGCTAGAGTACTACCTGTCATATTCCATAGTATCATAATCAATGGGTGCACAGCATGAATCCTCACACGCACAATCTTTTCTTCCTCTTTGCGCATCAGATTAATATCTGTTTGTTTCCCCATCCGTCTAGAAAACAGAATTCACGGCCGTGGGGATTCGTTTCGCTGACCACTCGACACACTCTATCCGCTAAAGTTGGCACTAACTTCGCCGACAAGCGGCGGTAGCTCGGTCGGTATAGTTCGCTTACGGGCTCAAGCCACGAAGTTCTTTTCGTTTCCCCATACGTTTCACACGTCTAGTCTACTTCACGCTTAATTTGAATGCCCTTACAACAAGGTAAAGTGAATCCATTCTACGAACCAGGGCACGTAATACGTTGGGTAAGAAACCTTACAGATAAAAAGTTGTATTTAATTATGTCTGAAATTCCTATCGGTGCATCTCTACCGGAAGTATGTTAAAACAGGATCTAGAATCATTATCTTGATTACGTAACGGTCTACGTCAATGATTCATGATGATGGACCCTCGTTCTTATTGAAGTTGTTGTATATGAAGAGAAGAAAATGTGAATCACCTCATTACAAAATTTTGTTATTCCCCTCTTACACCTTAGTGATTGCCATGATATAATGCGCAGCACGACTGAATATGTTATCAGAATATTATATTCAAACCTTCTTTCACATTCAAAGATATAATTTTTTAGAGATATTCCCTGAGGACTAAGTGGCAAACAAAATGTGCCATCCCTGGGGACAGGAGCAACAGGAGAAATACGTGACGTGAGATGACCAGTGGAACTTCTGTCTTGTTTAAGATGAAACTGTATAAAGAACCCTAACATATTTCCCCCATTCCTATTGCACGTGGCACATGCCTCCCATTCAGATGAAGTGAGTGGACCGACCGGTCAACAGGGCGTCATGTCCTGGATTCCCGAGAGACAGATCGACGCCAGGAATTTATAAACAGACGGCGCCGTATGTCAAACCGTATGTAACGAGAGCAGACCCGCTGGAAATAAATAATATTACTGAAGAGGATCATCATGACAACGTCCAGTATTTCAGTACAGAATTACATGATTGTCAACAGGAGAACATGCCACGATGTGTCTACCTCCTACGCTGAAGGTATTCCTGCAGAATTCCACAAGTACCGTGAAGATTTGTTTTGGAGAACAAGTGCCCAAGTGCATTCGATGATTTGAGTTGGAAGTAATGAAACAATTCAGCATTGTCTTCCTACTAACCTGGTGAACACAGCAGTAAATTGAAATTATAATTTCCTGTTGGATTCTCTTAACTCATTACACAGCACAGCACGCAATACGGCTGTTCCTATCATACTATTTCTAACATAATATTCGCCAAAGAAAGTTTCATATATTTGTTCTTGTGTTAGGAGTATTTGTGCCGCTCATTCCAGCTTCCAGGAGACTGGATAGAGTAGTCCGTTCAGAGACTAGCTACGGGCTGGATGACCAAGGGATCGATGGGTACGGGGGCTCTTTCCCCGTGGAAAAGCGGCAGGGGCACGAAGCTGACCACTAATCTCAAACCAGTGCCGAGGCCAAGAAAATGTGGATCTATACATCCACTCCCCCATACGCCTTGTGTAGCGTATAATTAGTTAAGCACAGGGACAGCTTTACCTTTACTTTACCTTACCATTTCAGCTTCCTAATAATACCAAGAGAATTGTACAAAGTACAGGGAGATTATCTGAAAGCGTGCTATAAAGCGTTCAGTCGGTCCGGCATAATGTGCGTTCGGACTCGTGGCGTAATGGACAGGCAAGAGGCCTATATAATGTTGAAAACTACTCGCGAGGCAAGTTCAGGAGTTGCGTCTGCCGACCGTAATCCCAGACCTTTGTTATTATATTAAAGTTCAACTATTCGTGTTACATCTTACGTCGAAATGCTACTACAGAATTATATATCGAAACAAGTGTTCATGTATGATATCTATGTTTAAAGCAAGGTGGAGATTTCAGTACGTTTCATGATATTAGGGTTAAAATGAAAAAAAAGGTTAAAATAATCGCAACTAAGTCAGATTTTTCAGCTTCCCACTGCGGTGACTATGAGAATGCCGTGTTCTGGGATTTGGCGCCGTGTAGATCTTGTGTGAACCGACGTTTCGGAGGAACGTATCGCCTCCATTTTCAGGCTGCTAGCCACCTGCTCACCCTTGTTCCTCGCTCGCGTTTTTTCTACCCTGAAGATAGAGGCGATTTGTTTCTCCGAAACGTCGGTTCACACAAGATATATACGGCGCCACATCCCAGAAGACGACGTTCTTCAATCGCAAATAAATTTAGAAAATCAGGATTGTTGGACAGAGAAGAGAATCGAAACCCCGAAAACTTCCCAAGACTCAAGTGATGCTAAGCTTCAGTATTCCCCTCGCAATTCCTTGATTGACTTTAAGCAGGAGACTGAGTTTAAAGTTTTCATTTTGCTCGTTTTCGAAAAGATAATTCAATAAGTAAGTACCAATATTTTTTACTGAGGTGCAAGGAATGCTTGTGTAACAAGAGTGCCACTTCCGGCAACTTCTGTGGTACTGGTACATTTTCTTTTTGATTCACAGGCGTATGGCACTGTTGACTGCCGGTCACAGCAGCCGCGCGGTCTCAGGCATGAACTGTTTTCGCTCGCTCGGACGCTGGGATCGTCGGTTCGAATCTCACTCAAGGCATGGAAGTTTGATGTGTGCGTATGCGTTTATTCTGTTTTTGTGATGTCCTATGTGTAGGTAGCGGCTTTGCGATGGGCTGATCACTAGCCCAAGGAGTCTTACTGTCTGTGAAATATGCTTACGGAACTGAATAAGAGGCCTGGGCCCTGAATGGGCTGGAAGAGCCATTAAAAATGTCACTGTCGACTGTCCCCGTGTGGACTGGAACACACGCTGAAGGATTTGAACCGAGGAGTGTGAATCTCTTCCACGACTTACGAAAAATTCCCATACAATCTCTCTGTGTAAAGTCCACTGTTACATAGCTGTTGTTATTATTGTTCTGTTACGTTAAAGATCTTAAGTCGAAATGCTTGTCTTCTCACCAGTTTCTGTTAAAATACCTTAATTTCTAGCTCATGATGTTAAAGAAAACCATTTGTCGCACCCAGAGGGGAAAGTGAGCAAAGCTATATATTCATATATTTTCAAAAAGTAAAGAGGATATATTCGCTTATTCTTAAACAAAATTTGAAGCTTGATAAACAGCGGATTAGTAAAGTGGGCATAAGCGTCGTGAGCAGAAGGGGGGCGGAGTGAAGAATCTGAGGGAAGGTGAGGGGAAAACGAAGTCAATTACTCAAGCTTACTGTGAGCGTTGCGTTGCAGAACTACAGCCTACATTATGTAGACTCTCCATGGAACCATAATTAGTCCAGCTGCGGGCGGACAAGCCCTGGTTACTGAGGTGGCGCGAAGCGGAGTGGGGGGCAAATGCCCTACTCCGCTGGACCGCCAAGAAAGTGTTGCTACTGATTAGCTACAAACGTTTCATGCAGAAGTGACTCAAGGAATAAAACTATTTATTCTCATAAAATCAAACATTATGTCAGACATGTTACGGTTAAATTTTATGTAATATGTAGAATTTGGTTACAAGTTCGAAGGTAAATATTTAGCAGATCCTCTTGAAACAGAGAAAAATAGACACTAACAGTTATTTCTAATTCAGGAAAATATCAGCCATGTCTGTAATACTCAGTATATACTTCGTGACCTTTCACATTTAGTAGGCTAGATGGGCAAACCTGGAGGTGATCTTTCTTGGTCATACATATTGTGACGTGCCGCCAGGAAGGCCGGACGATAAGACGCCCATCACTAGTCAACGACTAGAAATTCCTAGGCAGCAATGTCTAGGAAATTGTTGCCCTGGAGATGAAAGTCTAACAGTGGGATTTCCACCGTTGTTTGTAACGAAATACGAGTATATTAACGCGCAACAAGAGATTCGTTGCATAGCAGCGGGCGAAATTAACCCTCCGACAGGGTGTTCCCTATTCAGTCCGAGTGCAGGATATAACAGTTCGTATCCGACAAGACAACACCAGCACCACCAGATAGAAGGAAAACAGGTCTGTTAGTACAGGCTCCCAGTGCGTCTAACAATGACACTGTAGTCACTACAGTGCATCAAATCATGACAGAGCTCAGTGGAGCTCTATCACAAGAAAACAGAATAATGGTCATTATAAAAAATGGTACTTAATTTAATATAACAAAATGGCTGCTAGAGTTCATAGGCCGCTCAGAATCACAGCATTTAATACAAACGTCATTACCTCCACCGTGACCCTGCGAGTGGTAGGAGGCGACGAAAAGGGAAGTCTCATATCTGAGACAGTAAAATATGGTTGCGTGTCTCAAGGGACTCGGACCCGAGAAACACTGCGCTGGCAAGGCCCAGCAGCATATATAGAAGACAGACCCGTCCTCTCGTCAGAGAGGGCGCCCCACGAAAGCAAGACCGTAAATGTCAAACTGTAATAAATATCTAGTCATGAGCCCCAGATGGGGCTCGACACCAAGACTTACTGACTGACTGACCGTCAGTCGCAATGTGACGTCGACTTCGACTTCGAGACCAGTAGAGTCCGTATCAGACGAGATCTAAGGACAGTTGAGCTCCGAGCAGAGCAGAAGACAACGAGAATAGCGATGCGAGAGTGTATAACACTGAAAAGAAATGTCCGAAGACGTTATAGGTGTATTGATTGTATTTGTGAGTGTAATGAGTGATGGTCCAATAAATATTCGTCCAAATCCGAGACCCAAAAAGAAGTCGGTTAAAGACTGGTTGAGTGGGCAATCGGCAGATTTCTACGAAGCAGGCCAACACAAACTCATCACACGATACGACAATTGCCTGACTCTTCGTATGGATTATGTAGAAAGATGATTTAAGGTTTGTAATATTGATGTAAAATATTTTTAATTGTACTAATTCTTTCTAATCACCAAATTATCTTTAATTTCGGACTACCCGCGTACGTATAACACAACCCTGCACTGCTCAGCCTCCTATAGGATGAATATATTCATATATTCAGTGCGAATCCTAGAAGGGATTATAAAATCTGTTTGCCATATAGAACACCTTCTAACAGGCCAAGCACTGCAACAACCAGAGAGGAGTTTGCAACAGAAGATATAAAACTGGAATATGACAAAAATTAAAAACAATCTTACAATCCATCAGGTGTTTCGATGGTTAGCTCACATTCTACAGCGCATAACATCTATATTTTAATTCCCCCTACCTTATCAAATGTATTTCAATTTTTCTGCGAATGTCACAAAAATATCCGTATACTCGTATGTATATATTATTTTGTACTACATATAAACTTAGAAGTTTATAGAAACCCCCTTAGAATTTGTGTACGAGTAAATGTTTAATTCACTTTGGCATACGACACATCCGGTGCAAGCTCGTTTTATTGCTGCATCTGTATCCAACACCTGTCAATCCTCCCCCTACATATGCTTCGAACTACCGTTTTATCTCCTCTCACACGAATAGGTTCCAAGGGATCGACTAGGTCTTCTACCTAATGGATACAGAAGCTGATCCTGCAGGAGACTAGAGCACCTAAACTCAGGTCTGATTGTAGTGTGTAATGTGTTAGAAAAGTGTCGTAAACACGAGAACTCCAGCGTCATGTAAACGTCAGATAGAGAGGTAAGGCTTGTTGCACGGCCGGAGGAGCCTTATCCTGTTCGGTGCGGCATGCAGAACACTAGGATGGGAAGCAAATCGCTCAGGGACATACGTGTCCTTGAGGTCGCAACTTGCTCAAGCAAAATTTAAATTATTATAGGCATCTATAATCGTAACGAACAAGCCTTCTTTGAGATGAGTCCATTTGTCCAACTGTTTTCATTAAAGAAACCGCTCTCATGAAAGAATCTGATTGAAATTTGATACGCAGAGCCTCTCTGTCTATTAAAACATATCGCTAACCCTATTTAACGCATATCTGAATGCATCAGTATACACGAATAGCTAAACATATTCCATATACCTAATAAACAGATTGAAAATGCTGCAGACAGCAAGCCAACATATTACATCCTGAGAATGCCGTCATTCGGGATGTGGTGCCGTGTATATCTAGTGTAAACAAACGTTTCGGAGGAACGTATCGCCTCCATCTTCAGGGTAGAAAAATCCTTGCCGCTGTGTTGCTATGCAACGTCGCGGTAAACACTCCTCTACAACAATAGGACTGAGTTTTCCGTGCGTGGTAGGTGCGGAGGCTCTATAACGGCAGTGCCAGACAATAGATATTAGTTTTTATGTGAGAGTGACAGACTGCAATTGAGTTCCAGAGTGATTGAACAAGAAATGGCAAGAGGACTTCATAGTGTTTTGAAGTGCTAGTTTCTGTGTTCAGGTCCGTTGGTAGGAGACGACTAGTGGAGACGGGAAATCCTAGTGCGTGTGTGACGGTGAACTGTAAATTGTGTAAATCACTGATAGCGCTGTATTGCCTATATTTAAGTATGATTAAGAGAGGCTGTAACGAAAGTGCCAATAAATCCAATCATCCGAACTGGAACCCGTCATTTTCGTCGCGCCTATCACTCTACGCGTGACAATATGTAATTTTATATTAACAATAATACAGTTTGCATAGCTGTCTTGATACGTATATTATTTTCAGCACAACATTCAAAATAGCACGTGTGAAGGTAAAACACATAACTTTGCCAAAGGAAAAACAGTGGAGGAATGTGGCGGCGAAGTTGCTGTTCTGGAATATTATTCAACGGAACCAGATAGCGGAAACTGAGCGAGGGCTGATATCTATTGAACTGCTATCTCATGTCGCGGCGCATGAGGAGAGTGGCGGTTAAGGGATTCTTTTTAAACAAAGACTGTCAAAAGTTGTGCTGAAGGAGACTGGGAGTAAGGCCATTAGTGGTACAGACCGAGAAAGGGAAAGAAAGACGCGAAAGCGGAAAGAAGGACAAGAAGGGGTAAAATAAGGGTGATGTTAAGAAAAGGAAAGAATGAACAAGAACTTTATAACACAATTTCTTGAAGTTTCTATGATGGTTTGTATGGCTTACTGAGACGTGATACATTTTCGTATGTTTTACGTCACACAGCATGGAGTGATACTGCTGCCAGAAGACAAAGTCTCAAGATCGTCAGCCTTTTATTCTATTTGTATTAGGAATATAAGTCTTCCTTCAGATTGTGCTTCTTAACTGTTAAGTTCCCGATCACAGTGGCCGCGCGATCTAAGGCATGAAATGTCTTCGCCCACTCAAACACTGGGATCATGGGTTCGAATTCCACTCAAAGGCATGTGTGTGTGGGTTTATTCTGTGATTATGTTGTCCTGTGTATACAGCGGCCTCAAGACAGGGATGATCACCCATCAAAGGAGTCCTTTCAGCTGTCTATAAGACCCATATTTCCAGATTAATGCTGATGAGAAACAGGCCAGATAAACTAATTCGAAATTCGAAATTGTATGTTACTAAAAACTCTATATTCCGCAAGCGACCTATACCGACCGAGCGACCGCCGCTTGTCGGCGAAGTTAGTGCCAACCGTTGCGGATAGAAGGTGTCACGAGGTCAGCGCAAGGGATCCCCACGGCCGTTAATCTCGGGTTTCTAGACAGGAGTTATGTTATTAATTGGACAAAAATAAAATTTGCATATGAATAACACATATATCTCAATTTAATCTGATTATGAAGAGTTCTATCTTCTGGAATATAATTCCGTGTACTCCGTTAAAAGTCAACTGAGGTTTCGGAGGAATATGTCACCTTCATCTTCAGGGTCGAAGAAAAGTCGACTAAGAAACCAGCGTGAACAAGGTAGCAAGAACACAAGCAAGAAAACATCGGTTGAAAATTCTGGCTTGCTAGTGCTCCAATTTAAATATAAATGTAGATATTGTACAGACATACTAAGTTTTCTTCTGCTAGGCGGACAGAAAATGGAGGCTTAAGTAACCGTGATAGAAACGGCTATATGGAAATATTATTTAAATTTCTTCGTACATGACATACAATGAACTAAATTTACAGTGGTGTTAATATGTAAAATTGTTAGATGTTGTTTGTATCATATACAGAGATCGGCTCTTTAGCATAGAAAACTCTCAGCTTTATAACGTCAATAAGAAGCCTCTAATTTTCACACTATGTTGTTTCAAGCATTCCTGATGCTACTACAAAATACATTGCAGATCTAGTTGGACTGTGAACCACACGCAGCTAACATATCGGCTATCCTAATTGTGTTCCTAGATAAACAATAGTCTATCTTCTCGGGTGGATTAACGTATAATTTACACAATTTTAAATCGACTGCCACTGACTTCATGAAATATTATATATTTCAAAAAACTCCGTTTAGTTTTGCAACAAATGTAGGACAAGGGGAGAGCTCGCGCGTGTGAGGTAGCGTCAGATGACTCATTACCTTGTAAACCATCATATAACTGGTCACCTAGTGTTTGTTCTTGTCTCCAAAGAGTGAGTAATGATGTGTCCTGCGACTGACTATTCGCCAGCTACGAAATTTACGCTCTTGCCCGTTTTCTTCACACTAAAATGATGAGCGCTGTGAAAATACATCATGAATTATGCGCGGCAGTTTACGGCAAAAATGTAATGAACGAAGGTACTGTAAGACAATGGTGCAGAATATTAAAAGACTGGCGAGCGAACAAATATTTACAAAGAAGAGTGAAGTGGTCGGCCATCTAGCGATGATCTTATTCAAAGTGTTGACCAACAAATTTATGAAAGACGGCGCTTCACAATTTCAGAACTTTTGTGTGAATATCCACAAATTTCACCCACTGTGCTCTATAGGATTGTCGCAGTAAGGCTAGGGTGTCACAAGTTTTACGGAAGATGGATTCCGAAAGTGCTCATGATTGCGCAAAGAACGCAGAGAATGACTTCGGCTTTGAAGTTTTAGAGCGATAACGCAAAGATGACGATGAATTTTTCAGTCACATCATGTGAGTAATATGTGATAAAACCCGGCTTTCATTTGTGAATGATGAAATCAAAGAGTAGCCAAAGTAGTAGACCAAACAAGCCGAAAGAAGTTTAAACAAGCGTTGCCTGCCATCAAGCTGACAGCAACTCTTTTCTGAGGCAGGAAAGAAGTGCTAATTGTGGAATTCATGCAACAGGGGACCACAATAACGTCAGAAGTGTATTGCGAAATACTGTATGGGGACATTCACAACAAAAGTTGTGGAATGTTCACATCCGGTGTTGTGCTCCTTCATGACAATATACGTCTGCATACAACTGTTCGCACTCGAGCATTGCTAGAGTATTTCAACTGGGAGTTGTTTGACCACCCTTCTTACAACCCTGATCTTGCCCCAAGTTAGTATGACCTGTTTACCTACCCGAAGAACTGGTTGCGATCACAGAGCT
>NW_019729967.1:23762-40128 GCF_002891405.2 Cryptotermes secundus | reverse complement strand
ATACAGGTTTCCATTTTATAGAGGTTCTTACCAGCCTATAGATACTTGCTTACTCATTGTGCCTAATATATTCATTACAAACTTGTAAAATAACTGCCGGATGTTTTCAAAGTAATGTTGCCGTTGTTTATTCGTAAACATAAATCTTTTCTCAAATTCTTTCTCACTTTGTTGATATTATACCAGCAGTATATTTTCGCCTTTAAAATAACAAATAAGTCATTACAGTCGGTTTCCAAATCCTGAATCGAACCTGGGACCTACCGGAAACAATACAGGATCGNAACTGCATTGAGTGAAATACGTTCAAGATGGAATTTCGCTGGGCTATGAAAGGCTTTTCCTTATTATACAGGTTTCCATTTTATAGAGGTTCTTACCAGCCTATAGATACTTGCCTACTCATTGTGCCTAATATATTCATTACAAACTTGTAAAATAACTGCCGGATGTTTTCAAAGTAATGTTGCCGTTGTTTATTCGTAAACATAAAACTTTTCTCAAATTCTTTCTCACTTTGTTTGGTATATTATACCAGCAGCATATTTTCGCCTTTAAAATAACAAATAAGTCATTACAGTCGGTTTCCAAATCCTGAATCGAACCTGGGACCTACCGGAAACAATACAGGATCGCTCACCACTCGATTACAAAGTTCCATTCTTCCATACACGAAAAGAACACTGAAACAACCTGTGTATGTGCCTCCCTTGAAACACCATGCCAGTAGCACCTCATGTTTTGTGACGTAGGTGGTTAAAAGGAGGTGGAGAGAAATGATGGGAAAGTTTTGACAAGGAAGACCGACCCCGCGTCATGCTGTCACTAGCCAGGAGGAGACGAGAACGATTTGTCGTGGAGCGCAGGAGAGCTCCACATTATTACAACCCATTACCCTCAATCTTTCCCACCTCTCTTCTTCAGTTCCTTCCCTTAGTATTTGTTTTACTGGGAAGCTTTCCATCAGCCTCTCAGACACACACATTACAAATCGCAACCTTTAACAGATCATCACCATTTATTATGCTAAAATTACCGAATGTGAGTCTTAAGCTTTTGTAAAAGTTAAAATTCAGACCAGAACTTCATACATAACTTCAGAATTCTCCTGAATCACTGTTGATCATCATAAGACCTGCAAAGTGCACGAAACTCACTAGACTTCCAGGTTCTCCCCCTTCTATCACCGACCTAACTCTACCAGAGGAAAAGCAAATTTACTGGCGAACTTAATTGTGTATAATTCAAGTTACATTCTATGAACAACCTACTTAATAAAAGTGGACACTGCTGGACTGCAAACGCTTTAAAACTTGCGTTATTCCAATTTTACAAGCATAATTTTAGTGATATGAAAATATTTGAAACAACTATTGTAGATCATGGTGCCTAACGAAAGTGTGTACTGAACAGATATGTGCTAATGTTTAATTCGCCTTAACAGTGTTTAGCGCAGACACCGTTTATTATCGAATTAATCCAAATCCTTTAATTAATGCCAGAGATCAAACAGTGCTAGACAGAGAAGACTTCGCCATTATTTGATTTTATGCAGGTGGAGGAAGCAGTTCCTGTTATGAAGAATTCCGTCTTCTGGCATGTGACGCTGTATAGAGCTTCTGTAAACTGACGTTTCGGAGGAATGTATCGCCTACATCTTCAGGGTAGAAAAATCCGCGCGCGAGGAACACGGCGCGATATCTCAGAAAACCTCAAATCTTACAAAGTTCCTACTAGTATTTCGGAGATGAATTTCTTTTTATTTCCTTAATGCAAGACTAATATGTGAGCTCACCAAAAAAATGCTATTTTAAGTATCGTGTTGATAGCAAGATTCCTGACAGACGCGACATTTAAATCAAACATACTGCCATTTCAAGTCTCTTCTGGTCTCATCATGTCTTTCCTTCTCTCTCTCTAGCTTCTTCCCTTAGATAATTAAGTCCGTGTTGCCATGGTGACGAGTGGCGAAGGGACTCCATACGACCACGTACTGAAGGGTTACGTGGGAATGGAGTGAGGACGGAGGTTACCTACAAGATTACTGAGGAAACATGTATAGCTCAGGTCCTGCTTGTAGTTAGAAAAGCAAATGGAGTGTCAGTCTGATAAGTGAGAGTGTGATTTTGGGCTTCAGAGTTCAACATTTCTGCCGATCTCTGGATACGGTATGCACTTACTCTAATAGTTGTATGCCTTCATTTTTGGTGCCACAAACTTGAAGATTTAGAGAACGGACTTGTAAGCATATAAGAAAAAACTGAACTATAGAACTTAAGCGGTATTACTAGCTGTGTCTTTGGTGAGGACGTATCATAGACCAGGGATGCGTTGGGACACAGCTTTGGAAAACCTCCTCGTGGTCCCGCCGGGCAACGACAGTCCCGGGGTCTGGATCAGTATGACCTTCCGGGGCTGGAGGCTGAGTTCCCATAAAAGGCGATGGCTTTGTGACCGGAGCCTCCCACACGGCGGCATAATGACTCTTGGGTGTCACTACGGTGTACCCGGGACGAATGCGGGAGAGCATTCCTATGGGGGCATTGTACCGGCATTTTTGCAGCATGGGGCAGAACTTTTAGTTCCACACCTATGTCGCATATATAGACCCTGCATGGCATATGGTTTCATTCCCATGGCCTGGAGGCAAGTTAATGTGACGTTTATCCCAAAGCACGGGAAACTTGATTACACGAGGCTAAGGCTTATCGTCCTATCAGCCTATCGTCTTTCTTGTTGTAAGCAATAGAGAAAATAGTGGATAGGCATATCAGAGACTGGGCGTTAAGGACATATCCTCTACACCGAAAACAGCATGCCAACCAAACAGGTAAATCCACCAAAAGTGCACTACACAATGTGGTAACACGCATAGAAAGTGCGATTGAACACAAGGATATTGCCTTAGGAGCATCCCTTGACATAGAGGGAACTTTCGATAGAACTGCAGATAGCAGTTAGATAGCAGACTGCTTTTACCGGCTCTCACGGTCTCTTCGCTTGCGGATTTCTTATATTTTTCCCCCCTCTACCCTGAAGATGGAGGCGATACGTTCCTCCGAAACGTCTCCATAGCCCAAGGTTAACACCACATATACATGGTGCCAAATCGCAGAAGACTGCTTTCTTCATAGTCACCGCCGTGAAAGCCTCAAATCTTACAGACTGAAATGTTATTAATATAAACAATGAAACAGAGATAACTGTAGTAAAGAATTCGTCATGCATTTAGTTATTTAGAGGTAACGAGAGAAACAACCATCGAAATATCCAATTCTGGACCGAAATTAGAATTGGACATTTTGCGGCATAGATCAGCATTTGATGGAGTCCCATCCTAATCTAAATGTTTATGAGAAAAGACTGTGACAGTTTTCGAAAAGCATGCATCGCACTTAAATATTAACTCTCTGAAAGAAATCATCACCATCATAAGCGTTTGGCTTTGGACCTTTCACTGCGTTCCAGCCCTCTGTAAGACAGGTCCATCCTACAATGTTCGTATATTGGATCTTGTTTCTATTGGTGTGCAAATCATTAACCGTTTCGGAATGGGTTTATTCATTCTTTCAACATGAATACGAAGCCAGAATATGGTTAGAGTAACTTTAATGCTGTATACTTGTTTTCGGGAGGATCTCGGTTCGAATTTTAACCAGGACAATAGCTAAATTGATATTTTTCGTGGTTTTCCTCAGTCTCTCCAGACGAATTCCGGAGGAGAACATATTTTAGGGCAAATTATTTAAAATTCTTCATTCATCGGTCATACTACCATCCAATACAGCATAATCTAGATACAGACAACGTCCTAAAATGAACCAGAAGAAAAGGGAACAATTCAGGATAACTTAACACTTTAACAAAAGTCAATAGCGAATTAGAGAGCGCTCACCTTAAAGTACAGCTAAATTACAGAGCGTCATAGCGTCGTGAAAGCAAAAATTATTCAGTCATATGTAGATTTATTATTACTCTTTTTCCGGAAGTGAAACGATTTTCTTCCCTTTATAACTCATCAGATACTACTAACTTGAAAGGTAATGAAACTGCATTATTTTCGATCAGCATGAATCAATATTATCCATACAGCGTCCAAATGTTCCCACAGCAGAAGATTCTACCCAGGAAAGAATTTCGGAACACTTTTTTCACCTCTTCTTCTCTAGTCCACTCAGGTTCTCATTCTAAAGGGAACGAAGGTGATTTTTTCTTTCGGGTCAAAGCGACTGAAGTTCTTCAAGTTTCGAAGTTAGTAATTCCTGGACACTTGCTTCCATTCCCTCATACGCAGAAGTTACGTGCTGACCGCACGGAGATATCAGTCCGTCCAAACTACGAGCTCGCAGGCACTATGCTGTCCGCAGTACATAAGGCCTGCATATATATATAGGAATCTATGTTTTTATTTAATGTGATATCATCAGATATCTCATTAAATACAAAAATTAATATACGACTGCAATGGAGATGCTTTTCATTGTTCATTTTCTTCGGTGGAACTTCAATCATTAACAGATGACAATATTATTTATCTTACTTACTTACTTGCTTACTTACTTACTTACTTACTCATGGAGTTCAGTCCTTCTTGAGAAGNAAGTTTTCAGACTTCTATGGCACTTCACTTGTCCTACACATAATTGTTACTTCATTTTCTCTACCAGAGCATTTTTAATTCAAACAGATATTCTCGTCCACGATTTACTTAGGACCTAAAATCTCATATTAATGGTGTCATATATAAATATTATTAATCATAATCCATGAAAGGTAGAAGGTTGTAACAGACTATTATTCGGAAAAAAAATTCTCAGAATTATGCAGAGTTCGAGGAAAAAGAATAACAGGAACTACACGCATAATAACTTTGTCAATTATTGATAGCCTTTTCAATTATTATCGTCCTACTTATGTACCTAACCAACTAACTTTTTGAGAAGCCATCAGTCGCTTAGCCACTAAAGAATTTATCAACAATTTATGTAACGCTATGGTTCATTGTCGTGTTCACGAGAGCCTTCCACTAGTCCCTATCGTGGCCCGAGATCAGTCCAGTCAATACCACCCCATGCTATACCTCTAAGATCGCTTTTAATATTATCCACACACCTACGTCTCGGTCTTTCTACTGGTCTCCTTCCTTCAAGATTTCCCACAAATCCCTACATAAATTCCTCTTCTCCCCATTCGTGCTACATTCCCTGTCAACTTCATCCTCCTTGACTTGATCATTTTGTTTATACTTGGAGAAGAGTACAATTTATGAAGCTCTTCATTATGCAGTTTTCTCCAGCCCCCTTTCACTTCATACCTCTTCAGTTTAAAAAATATCATCACTCTGCTCTAAAACACCCTCAGTCTATGTCCCTCCCTCAATGTCACAGACCAAGTTTCACACTCATACAGAACCACAGGCAAAATTATAGATTTTTATACTCAAATTTTTATGATTCTAGACAGCAGACGGTAAGACAAACAGTTCTGGACTGAGTGGTAGCAAGCATTACCCGAATTCAATCTCCGCTTAATTTTCTCTCCAATCAAATTTGTGTTTGTTACTGTCGTTACCAAATATTTGAACGGTGCTACATTTTCGAAGTATCTGTTAGCTGTCTTTATATCATGATTTTGTCCTGCATTCTGGTGAAGAGAGAGCAAGTTATACTCAGTTCTCTCTGCTTTTACTTCCAAACCTACCTCCTTACTAGCATCAATTAACGATCCTGTGTTTTTCTTTATGGTACCTATGTTATTTCCTAGCAAATTTACTCGTACATCATCAGCATAGGACAGCAGCCGATGTGTTCCATTTAATTTCAGTCCCATCTGGTTTTCCTGGACCTTCCTAATGGCATTTTCGAAGACAAATTTGAAAAGCAGTGACTTTAAAGCATCTCCTTGTTTTAGACCATTTTGGTCAGGGTAATTATCAGACAAATATTTAACTGTACGGACTTTACTATGCGTTTCATTTAAACACATTTCATTCAGCCTAACCAGTCTCATAGGTACCCAAGACTCTACGAGAATATATTCTGCAATACTTCATTCGTAAAAGAATCGTAGGTTTTCTTGAAGTCTACGAATAGCTGATGTACTCTTTCACTGTACTCCCAATTTTTCTCCAGTATCTGACGAATGCAAATGATCTGATCAGTAGGTGATCTGTTAAGTCGCAACCCATATTGAAAATCTTAAATCATTTCGTCTACGTATGGACTTAAATTTGAGTGACGAATATTTGAAAAAAATTGTATGACTTAGATAACAGTGATATCCCACGATAATTACTAAAGTCAGTTTATCGTTCATCTTCTAAACTGGTACTACAATAGACTCCTTCCACTGGCCCGATAATTCTTCCTTATTTCATATGACTTCCAATAGTAATTTCAGTTACACTTATGTACACATAAAAATAAATCCTTTACACACGGATCTGGAATTCTGTAAAATTTAACATTTCTTTATCATAGACGAATTTCACACATTCATGTTTTGATGGCGAAATTAGAAGACTCCTTCAATATAACTAAAAGTAACTTTATGTTATTTACGTTCTTTTGTTTTATATCATGCAGAAGTATCAGGCTGCAACAACAAAATAACTAAATAATCATCAACAATAACCTGTCATGAAAGCTTAAATCTTAAAGAAAAGAACTTCAACTTAGTTTTTGACATAACATACCAAAAAGAAGGAAATCTCTATCGATACGGCGTTGGTTCACAACAACGTAAGTAAAATGCAGGAAGTGAACACTGCCGAAACTTCCGCAAGCATATCATTGGGGCGTTAATATAATTATTACCTTCTGGGTTTTACCAATATTATTTTACACTGTTATTTATTAAAGACGCAGCCAAATATCAATTAAAGATAATATTTAAGAAAGTAATCATGTGAATAATATTAATACATCATACCATAAATGAGCGAAAATTGCCAGTCTCTCGTATCTCACCAATTTTATTGGCATTTTCTGAGGTACCTGTATTATACTGGATTAAATAAAATGGTCGCTCTAAACGATTAATTGAAAATTCGTGAAAGCAAGTGATGGCTGTTTTATGGTACTATTTGACAGGCAGAACTGAGAGCCATTTGACCGAGACGACACTGCAAGTTAGGTTTCTCAGTGGCTTACTTTCACGATGAATTTCATGAAAATCTATTCACATAATTCATAACACTTTAAAAGAACCTTTATACAGACACAGATGTAGGATGAAAAGTAACTTAGTGGCCTCCGTTCCCACCTCATGACTCAAGGTACGCGGGTTCAAACCCGGCGGAGGTCGTGGAATTTTTAAGGGCGGAAAAATTCGGGGAACAATTCCTCCGGGAGGGACTTTAAGCCGTGGGTCCCGTGTCGCAGATTTACGGCACGTAAAATATCCTCATGTCTCTAGGAGACCTCTGAGCAAAATTAGGCAGGTTTCCCGCCCAAGTACTTTCCAATGCCTCTGGTAGATGGGGGAAGTATCGAGGTACCAAGAGCTGACCACGATGGCTGAACGGGGCTGATAGCACGCACCAGTACCGGTAGGGTATGGCGAGTGGTAGAATATCAAAGGGGGTCGTACAATAGACTATTAGTCGCGGTGCATGGGGAAACCCACCACCTCCAATAATAATAATAATAATACTTACTTTGACATTGGTATCCTGATAGAGAGAACATTCATTTTCTGCACGAATAATCTGTAACTATCCCATAAAATGTTCGTAAACAAGCAGAGCATTAAGTCTACGGTATGTAACAAACACCGATTGCTGTTTACAAAAACCAATTCAGAAGCGTACAATAAACACGTCGCAGCAACTGAGTGTAACGCTCAGATACTTACATAATGATTATTTTATTTATTTATTTATTTTTACAAAAATGATTTGTTACCTAAAGATGAGAAAACAGTGTGCACGGTAGTGATGAGGTTTTGAGGGGTAAGTTTTTAGTACTACAGGATGGGGGTTGTAGAAGATATTGTTAATTATTCATCATACTAAGTTACCCTCATGTTCTACCCATACAGCTTCCACACCAGAACTATTCTCTCAATTACATAGCAAGCTGGCATAAGAGGAGGAGTGAGACAGAATATAAGCCTTATATAAAATAAGCGAGCTCAAGATCGAGCTAATGAAATTTAGCCCAAAACCATAAACTCTCCCTCTTCCGTCTCTTTCTCTCTCTCAAGAATCACGGACAAGTTGGCAACGCAACTCTAGACTCTTTAATAATTTTATGAAATTTTACCAGCAAGCTCTGTAAAGAATAAGCATACCCCTCTCCTTTCAACCCCTTCTCCTTTTCCTAATATACCCTCCAATTAATTAATTAAAAGAACTGAAAAATGGATGTGTATACTGAACACGAAAACTTTGCTATACTACGGGTACTCTTTCATTATGAGTCCATTCTTCTCTCTAACCCCACCCCAAACCCCACCACCGTTCGTCTCTTTCGCTTGGATTTCTTCCTTGCAGACTTGTAATACCAATTTTCTCCGCTTCACATGCTTTCGACTGGCTAGTTCATCAGAATTATGACCTAGAATCAATATGGAACTGTGTTTGTGATGCCGATGAAAACCAGGATTATGGGTTACAGAATTTATTCATTAACTCGATATTACATTTTAATAAAAATACAAAATGGCCCTCTAAATAATAATTTAGAATTATAAAATTAATAAATATTCCACTGGCGTACATATTACTTAAGTAACTTACTCATATATTTCATTATTTTCAAGGGCACTGTTTTATCGCCAGGGTTATTTAGCTATATATATGTATATTTCAATTTCACAGATGATTTTCTCAAGTTATACTAACAGCTTTTATTTACTATGTAAGATATACCACTTACATAATTTTTAAACCGTGGACCGAGACCCCTAGGTTTAGCGATCTCCCGCAAAGGGGGTAGTAGATTTCGCAAGAATTATTTGAAATGCAGGTGTGTCCACAAGATAAAACAGCGATGCTTTTGGAAAGGGTAGCCGTAGCCGGATGAATATTTCGTGAATTTTTCATTACTGTACATGAATACTTTGTAAATAAGTAAAAGTATCCTCGTAAGAGGCCGTGGAGGCGGCCCATAGGGTTCTCAGATGTTGAGGCTCCCACATTTTCTAAACAATCGGGTCACAAATGGTGCTGAAGTTGTCAGACCTACGCGCCGGCCTCCCTTTGCACCCAGGAAGATTCCTAGTACTCTTTTCTGTTAGAGGCTGAGTCGACCTCAGGGCCATGGCGCTGCTGGAAGGATCAGATAAATTGAAAAAAATCCATCTAATCGGGATTTGATCCCGCGACCTTCCGGCTTGTAGAATAGTGAAACAAAGTACGCTACGGCCTGCCCCCGGAATGTTTTGTAGTTTACGGTAAATATATAAGGGTTGTACAATCATTTAGGTTCCTAGCATTGGGTGGTATGGAATGTATTCAGCTGGCTCATGTTAGCGACCAGTGGCTGGATATTTTGTACATGGTAATTACATTTCGAGTTCCATAAAATCTTGGGAAATTCTTGAGTAGTGAGCGACTGCTGGCTTCTCGAGAAGGACCCGGTTCCATGAAATTAATTAGTTAGTCACCGTCACCGTGCAACATAATAAGGACCTGCGCTTGTGTGCAGAAGTGCACTTTTCGACGATCGACAGAGGCAGAGGGTCGCGTAACTTGATGTATTATCAGAGAGATTGAGGACCCTGACTTACTACGTGCCTATTGATCTCGTCTCCAAGTACGGGACAACACATAGTCCCTGCATCGTAACTCATAGTGATTTGTACACTGAACGTTATCACTTGCCATGTTGAACACACAAGAAATCACTACACGAGGAGACAGTAGTAACAACAGCAACCCAGTCCACTAGGTTGGAGGAAGTCTTCTATTATGGTTTGGCTTTTAGAAGTTCCTATAAATCTTCGATATGTCCTCTACCGCGAAGCGAAACTTGCATTATAAGCCGGATTACAAATCTTTTTCTCCTGTGACTTCGAATTGAGTCACTGGTTGGTCGAAAATTCCTGCCACACCATTCTTGATCTATGACAGTCTACAGTGTACTGAAACTAAAGACTGAACTTGCTTCTGAGTCCAGCAATTTGTTCCTGTCACTTTAAGCAGAACTATAAACAAAAACAAATCACAATCATACCATACTGAGTATACTTTCTCGCTTCTTACACCTGATGATGGAAGCACATTCGGTTCCTTAGATGCCGTTCAATTTGAATATAGATAAGAATATGGGCAGTGTCTAACATAAAAATATTGTAATTAATAACAGACCACTGTGACAGAGTTTCAGAGGATCCATAGAATTTGATATCCTGGGTGTCGAAACACTATGCATATTGCATCCAGAGAGCAATTCCTCTATATTCCGGGATCGATCTCAAGCAGATAGAGAGGAATTCCGGGAAAACTGGTGCGATAGGAACGGGGGGAACCAGACAAGGGCAAAGAGGGGTGAGGAAAAAGGGGGCTGGAAGAAACATGGTAAACAGTAGTGCGTGAAATTTATAGCAGAGAATAGGTAGAACTAGCTAGGGAGAAGGAAAAATGGGGCCAGAAAGTAGAATAAAGTTGGAAAAGGGGAGATGAGACAAAAAGATTTTGGTGGAACAAGTTGTTTTGGATACATCGTATTTAGAAGGATTTGTCCTCTAATCTGTGTGTGTGGCACTTAATAATTGTTATAAATTGCATTTTGTTTTAACTCAAGAGAAGCATTTATTCTTATAAGTTTCCAAATGCTTTGCATGTTTATGGTTAACTTTATCAGTTGTATAAATTCTTTCCCTTTTGAAGGAATATTAATTCAAGGAAACGTGAATATTTCAATAACCCTTTCATAGCTGTGTTTAAGTGGCTGTAACCTTTAAACATTAAAATCAGGACGTGTACTAATATAAGACATGCAGCATACTACCAACAATAAAATACATATGATATGTTATTCACTCTTATTGTATTCACGTTCTCTATAATCGAAAGGTTTGGAGTGGTATTTTATTTATTCGTTTGTAGTCTATTTAACGACACTGTTAATGACTTAAGACAATGTAGGATCGAATTATTGAATGGTAGGGAACAATAACTTTGAACGATGCTGCTGGAAGCGGTCCTGGTTTACTCGTAAGCTACCAGTCCAGACTTTGATTAGAAGGGTTGAAGAAAACCAAGACAAACGTGAGTCGGAATAGTCTGTCTTCAACCAAGAATAGAACCGAACACCTACGGCATACATGTCGGGAATTTTACTCTTTAAGATAAGTTGATCGGTCCGTGTAGAATGGTAAGAAATTTCATCACGTAAAAACACAGTTTAAATTATTCTACGCTATTATAACATAAAGCAATAGGCTAGGAAAATACTGAAACTTTCCCCCACAGAAATATCATAAGTTTTGATACTCATAAGTCATTTTCCACGTTATATATATATAACTTATGGTTATTTCTTCCTTGTGATACCGTGATTGTAAAACACCCTGCTCCAAAATATTACAACATAAACACGAATGGAACTTGCACATAACAAACTTGCTCTTCTTTTCATAAACATATTTTTCAGTGACACCCCCGCTTAATCTTTACTTCGGACATGTAGGAAATTAAGTTTATTCTATAAATTAAGAATATACTTGAAGGAAGCAATGAAGAAAGACAGCTCTTCTTTGGAAGAAATATTCATTCTGTCTAGGATTTCAGGTTGTCAGAGTGGAAGATATGAAATTTGCCATCTTCTGAGATATAGCGCCGTGTAGTCCATATATGAGCCGACGCTTCGTAGGAAGGTATCATCTCAATTTTTAGGGTCGAAAATCAGCCAAGTAAGAAGATGCCTAACTACCAGCTCTCGCTGGTTTATTGTTCGGCTAATTTTCTACCCTGAAGATGGAGAAAACGCGTTCTTCCGAAAAGTCGGCTTATATACTGACAACCCGGCACTATATCGCAGAAGATGGAAAATTCCAAGTACTCATTCTATTCTAATTTTAATTCCTTTTCATTATGGATTTCGAAAGAAGTCACTACTGCAATCTGTGGTCTACTCCATCCAGTTTACATTCCAGTATTACGTTCCCTTCAAGCCAGATACTAAATACTGTTATTTAACCTTCAACTTAGTAACGTAAATAGGGCCGCGACATAGCTCAAGCGGTTAGTCACTGGCTTCCCACATCGGCGGCCCGGGTCTGGTCAAGCGGGATTTGTGGTGGACAAAGTGGCGCTGGGGCAGGTTCTCTCCGAGTACTTCTGTTTCCCCTGCCAATCTTCATTCCACCAATTGCTCCGCAATCACCCTCACCTGTCATCGGGGGCTGGTACAATAGGCCAGAAGTGGCTGCAGTAAAAGGGACTTACTCGCACCCCACTAGCAATAAAACAATAGTAACGTAAGTGGCCTCATTTGATNTCTCATTTGAATAAATTAGGACAGATTTTTCTTCCATTCTACCATGTTAACTTTTAAACACAGGCAAAACAAATATTTTATCAGGTGAAGTAAACAACTGTCTTGTCCTTAATTAAGCAACACAACTTGGAGATGAAGGGAGTATGGAAATACAGGCCCACAGATTCTTAATCTTGGTACTACGTGGAGGTGGGTCGCTAGTTTCGGTTCCAGGATCTTATCCCTCCAGAACGAACCCCCGATATCCGATGAGTAAGAGATTGGATGCGACTCTCAGTCGACCTGGATAAAGTGCTGAAGATAGAAATGGCCGTCCCTGTCCGGAATCAGACACCCACAGTCCAAATGTAATCAGCAGTCTGGCTAGAAACTCTGATATGTGTAAATTCTGGTCTTAGGAAGAATACTACTTTAATACATCTATAAAGTTATCAGTGTCAGTGTGGAAAACAGACATCTGACATCGAGACAGACAAATTTCCAAACGCAAGTTTCGTCAGTGGGAATTTATATATTTCCAAACATGTTCAGTCGCAAGATTTCGAAATTATTTAATTACATTTAAGGATCCTCTCTCGGGATGCATGTATTTCAGTAATTTAAATCCACGTAAAGGAACTTAGATCAGTTGAAAGGGACAGACGCGGGAATATATGGGGGCTCCTCATTTGCCCAGCAAATGTAACTTGGTCTAACATGCCTCAATATGTCTTGTGAGGACATTCTGTGGGTACTGTGCTAGGGACCCGCATTGCTCAAGAACCATGTCTGTGTAAAAGACCGTCCTGTAGACTTGTTTGCCCAGAACTTCAACACACGGGCACATGTCCAAGAAGAAACCTTTCTCTTCAAAGGAGTGGTACCTAACGTTTGAGATTCAGAATGAAAAAAATAAATTTCTAATTCCACCCTTGTCACACAAAGGCAGCCAATTCACCATACAGAAATTTCTTCTTGTACATAGAGTAGTGTGAAGTAAAATAATCCCTTGTGTCACGCCATAATATTTTAGACGGACAGAAATGCAAAATCTTGAAGCGTTCATGAACATGTTAATGGGCTGAAATGAGGTCAGCTTCACGCTCTGACGTTTCACCCAAGGGGAAAGGGCCCCCAGTACCTGTAACGAAATTAGTGATTCGTTTACATTATCACGTGTGTGAGTGATTATAGACGGGGTTTCGATTAGTGACTCGATTTATTGACCATCTGTACACTCACGAATCATGGCCACACTTTACCGATCACTGGCGCACACAGGCTAGTGTTCTCAGTCTATTACATTCTCCACAAGCCGTTTCCTAGCAACGGATTTTACCATTGGAACTATAGGTCTCACTGAATTACACACTCCAAATATCATATTTAAATTCTTCTCTTCAGAGTAGGGCTTTCAACTGAGCACTCTTTAAACTATCTCGCGACCACTTCACACCAACCTCCTATTTATTTCTTCACCGCCTGACTATCAACTAATCGCAAGCCTCGCTACGCTTATATCACCTCAGAACGGACCACACTGAAAACACCGTTTTTTCTCTTCTTCAAAATGCTGTACAACCTAAATACCTTATACGAGAAAATAAGGAGGTTACGGCGGTCATAGTGAGAAGCTGTCATTGTCTGTTTGAATTAATAACTGTGACTTGCCTGCAGAGACAGGTGTGAGGTACTAGTGGTCTGGGATGACGCCAGAACGAAAACCATAAGTGTAATCGCTGAGCTAACAACTCCTGTGCATAAAGCTAATAATCCTTATCAAGAGAGCTTACGAGTTAATAAAGATTAATTACTTCGAAATGAGCGAACGACGTTCCCAAAGACTATGTTATTATACATGTAGACGCTNTCTGGGATGACGCCAGAACGAAAACCATAAGTGTAATCGCTGAGCTAACAACTCCTGTGCATAAAGCTAATAATCCTTATCAAGAGAGCTTACGAGTTAATAAAGATTAATTACTTCGAAATGAGCGAACGACGTTCCCAAAGACTATGTTATTATACACGTAGACGCCGGGGATAATTTTCGGGAGAGAAATGTTGCAAATAGATTTTAGAGAAAAAATATTATACAACTGAACATAAGGACATTTTTGGATTCTCCATGTACAATTTTGGTTCCTTACTCTGGAAGTCTTTATATATAAATATATACACATATATGTACACGTGTGCATATATAAAGTATGTGTATATACAGGAATATACTGTTATTTCGTTTCGTTCAATTTATACCCAGAATTTCAGGAAGCTTACAAAGTTAAATCAGAGGAGCATGCTAGTAAGGGATAAAACTGCTCGATGTAAATTGGAATGTCTGTTTGGGCACAGATAAATACAGCAGATTTCGTTTAATTATTGGAAACTACGGACTCCTATATCCCTATCTCTGTCTATATATCTGCTATCCTCTTCTTTCCATTTCTTCCTACCTCCCTTCTCGTTCTCTCTAGTCTCCTACTTCCCTCTTATTCTGCCTAGGTGTATTATAGTACACAATCTGAAGGTTGGATATTGCTGAAACGTGCTAACGAGATTTTAGACCGGTTTTATTCCATCCACTACCAACAAACATCCATTGGTTTTAAGAATCTTCCTTATTCCCTTCTATTCTTCCCTTCCCCTTGTAATTGTTATCTGTTTTGTAAGGACGGGGAGGAAGGAGGAAAGGAATGGCGGAAGACATGACTGTCTGGGGAGATAGAGGAATCCCACGGGACTCAAACTAGGAACACAGTTGCATTTCTCTGGTACGGTGGGGAGACAGCTTGTAGCTGGAAAAGAAAAGACGCTGTTTGAGCTTCTCTTAAGGGCAAATAATTAAAACGAGAGCCACACATTTTAACAAGAGTCATTTATTAGTTAAAATTCAAATATCCTTTTCTGAATCATGTGCATGTGTTTGAGGTATTTTTAAAACAAGGATTCAGTTTTATGAATAGTTTCTCACAAGCATGCACATACATCAACAGCAACAAAACTTGACTGGCATGTCTATACAGAAGTCAATGAACCTTCAGAAATAATTCTAAGCTACATTAAACTTCGCCATGTCTGTCGCTCTGTAAGCATTTACCAGCTCATTCTTAACGGACTGATGAAATACGATAGTGTACATAACAAACCAACAAACCAAAGAAAGGTAAAGCTGTCCCTGTAACAGGTCGTGAAGGCCCGTAGAGTTGTGAGACGTCGAGGCTCCAAAATTTTCTCCATACAATCGGCTAACAGATGGCGGTAAAGTTGTCAGCCTTATGCACCTGCCGCCCTTCACCCCTCAGGAATCTTTCTAGTATTTATTTCTGTTAGAGGGTAAGTTGACCTCAAGGCCATATTGCTGCTGGAAGAATTATGTAACTTGAAATAAATTCAATTACTTCAACGGGAATCGAACCCGCGACCTTCCGGCTTCTAACATAGTGTCTCAACCGACTACGGTACCGCGTGTCCCGCCAACAAACGAACTAACTAACCAACCTGATAACCAACCTGCTAAATAAATAAATAAACTCTATGGTAACAGAACATGGTCGTTTAGCATCCCTGATCCTAGTTCCTTGATCTCCCACGGGGTATCCATTAATCCCGTTTTTCCCGGGACAGTCCTGTTTTACAGCCAGCGTTCCGATGTCCCCACATATGCTGTCGGAGCGGAAACATGTCCTTTTTCTTTATTCACATGGAATCTTGGATTAAGGAGCATTTATATGTACTAGCTAACTTCAAATTTTCAATTTCCTGTGTAGACTAATGGCCGTGATGCTGTATTACTTCTTAAAGTGAATGCTAACAAAACAGTTTAAATGCTGCAAACTGTCATCCGATAAAAATGGCATTTGTGTGTCCTTTCTTCAAGTCTTACAGTATTATATTTCTTAATACGGGATTCTAAAGCAAACACCCTACTGTCTTCGCTC
>NW_019729967.1:14684-22747 GCF_002891405.2 Cryptotermes secundus | reverse complement strand
AAACGTTTGTGTAGTTAATTTTCTGCCTAACCCGGGCTATAAATTTACTTATCTTTCCCACTTTATTTTAGTTCTTTTACAATATTAGATTAGTTGTACGTGTATAAATCATAAAAATGCTAGTCACGCAACGCAATTTGTTTAAAAGTCCCTTTGCTATTGAGATACATCAAACAAAATTTCAGCGCAAAATAAATGGCACAGGTCACTATTTTACGCAGAGAGCGGATTGAAGATCCGGTATAGTTAAAACACTGCAAAATAACACAAAACATTTCCTATAAGACTGTTTCCAGTTCCTGGCTCTGCATGTAAATCCTTATACTTACATGGAGAAAATTTGCAAGCTTGAGGAATTACTGTCATTACAAAATTTCTGTGTTGAATTTCAACATCCGTTGAAATTCAACAGATATTTCTGAGAAACTTGTCGCCTCCAACTTCGTACTGGTTTCTAGTTTATTTTTCGATCCTGAAAATGGAGCCTATATGTTCCCCCGAAACGTTGGTTGACTCTCAGCAGATTACACGGCGCTATATCCCACCACTGTAAGAATCACAAATTATACGTAAAATATGTGTCAGGTCATGAAGTAGCGAGCAGTCTCTTGTTTCAGGACACTGTATCTATTTCATGAGTATTGATAATACGTATTTTGATGCGGATATGTGAAGTATAGTGTACTTTTTAGAAGGGGAATTACGAATGAATATTTGTGCTGGTTATTCATGGGAGATGTCGTTAACGGTCAGCCTTGACGCGTGATTCGATTATATGTAGGAGAGAAAAGGAATATGGGAGAAAGGAGGGGAAAGATGACAACACGAAAGCTTACATAACAAGAGATGAAGCTTCCCGTTAAAGTCTCAATGGCTGTTACCATAGTTCTGCCGAGAATAAATGTCTTAAACGTAGACAGGCAAAATCTCTTAATATAACAATTAAAATTATAGATGCAAATAGGCAGTATGCTGGGTACACTGTTTCTAAGTGGAGACACAAGAGGAGCCTACCTTACACACAGTGTCGATATTCGGTCTTTTCTATTTGTGGTCAGAGTTAAGAGCAAAGTACGAAGCTAATTAAACCACAGACCACGTATATCTGATGTAGCTATACAACTCGGGCACATCTTCGTGTGCTGTGAATCCTCTGAATGATAAACTTGCATTGGGTATGCATCATCTTCGCCTTCGTTCCGAAATATTTGACACATTAAAGTTTCCAGCTGTAGACAGAACTTCGGATGTTAGACGGAGGAAGAGGACTTCCTATCCTGCGTAATTTGCTTATTACCAAGTTCAACCCTTGAATATGACCGCGTTATCGTACGCTCCATCCACTTGCATCAAAACCGACATTGGACTTTGTTGGGCTTGGTATGTGTGTGACCAAGTGTTTTCACTCGAATATCACGTCTTGGACGAACTTGGAACTGTGGCAGTGCTGAATATGTTTCCTTGAGTGCTGTTGCGACACCTTGGGGTGTATTAAGATTGCTGTCAGGAGGAATTATCGAAGAAATCCTCACCCTCTATCCTGTAGGGCATATACAAAACCACTGCCAGTAGCACTATACGCGAGGTTCAATTCTCTCTCAGGGATGGAATGGCATCTGCCTTACACACTGACATGTTCTGTTCCAGTGATTTGCACACAGCTTCCATTGAAGTGGCAATTTAATAAAAAAAAGTTAATGTTTCACCCAATACTTTCCTCAGAAAGTTGGCACTTACTCATCTGGCCAAGAAATCGCAGTTCTCAGAATCTCAGTATCCCATCAATGAGTTCACAAATGCCCACCAATGGACCGTATTTTGAGCAAATCTTACCATCAAAATCACTATGTTTGTTATGTGTATTACAGTTTCAACATAAAAAATTTCTTTACTGAGCCCACAGAGTGTATTTATGTGCTTCATACAGCTCCCGTAATAAGTAAATATTTCACTAAGTAGCACGGACTGCTTAATATTTCCAGCGTGGTTTCCGAGAGGCACGAACTGAATTTTACAATTCGAGGTCCATTCAGCCTCGTGAGGATAACTGAGGAGCTATTTTAAGGGAATAGCGGCTCCGGTCTACAAAATCGAGATTAAAGACCGTGGGGATCCGTTGCTCTGACTATGCAACACCCTCTATCCGTAAAAGTTGGCACTAATTTCGCCGACAGGCGGCGGTCGCTCGGTCCATATAGTTCGCTTGCGGATTATAAGCCACGGAGTTTGTTTTGATCTACACACAGTTAACGTCAATGCTGTTGATATAGGACTCTTCGAAACTGTAACACTGTTTCAACTGGCAAACGAAATCGCCAGTCCACCACTGAATTGTCCCGTATTCTAGACCGCGGCTGGTCTTTGAGGAAGGTAACCAACTAACCACCCAACCATCTTGCCATCAACAGCAGCACGGACAGACCTCTCCTATGTAAGGCAGCTGCTCTAGTAGGTGTACCCAAGTTGAAACCACAGCACGCTCTTAACCGAGTTTGTATTGTGAGGAAACTTGTGGGGTAGGGTGGGTTCTGATTTCTTCTGCCTCCTTCCTGCCTTCCTTTGCTCTTGTCCACACGGACAACTTCCAAGGGCCCAAGAATTTTCTACAACAACGATCTATATTCCTGCAACGTAGAGACTGACTTCGAAGTTCATGTTTAAGTCAAAGTTTACTGTAGCAACAACACAAAATAAAAATACTTTGAAGAAACCGTGTAATAACTTGATACTTATCTTACACCCAAAGCAAAATTTAGAAGATGCTTGACTTAATACTTACTTTAATTATAATTATATATGGTCTCAAAAAATAATATCATTTATCTCCCTAATCGCTTGACTGAGATACATTTTATTGCTTAAACCGATTAAATATTTTCAAATAACCGTCATTATAGTGAAATACAATCTGAATATCACTACAGATGTTGGCTTGACCTAAAGTAATGTAGCATACTTGACTTCGAAGATGGGCTGACAAAAAAAATGAATATGGCTTTTACAAAATATATGTCATTTTGTCTCTTATGAAATTTATGATTCATGTCAATATTCGATTCATCTGTGGTTGTGCCTCGAAGTCTATTTTCATGACGAAGAAAGGAAGAAAAAACAAATTTTGACAGGGATCGAATTGTTGCCTTTCTGCATCTGCGCACAGCATGTACCCAACTCTGTCACTCAGTGAATATTGCGTGTTCACATGTGAACCTCAGATATGTTAGATATAGGATAATGGTTTATGAACGCTGTACACTGGAAACTTAGGTCCTTCCAAGGACCGTGCCATAGCTCAGGTGGTTAGCCGTCGGCTTCCCACCGCGGCGGGCCGGGTTCGAGCCTGGGTCAGGTTACGTGGGATTTGTGGTGGACAAAGTGGCGCTGGGACAGGTTCTCTCTAGTACTTCGGTTTCCCCCGTCAATTCGCATCCCGCTGATTGCTTCACTGTCATCACCATCATCATCTATCATCTGGGGTTTGTACAATAGACCAAATGACTTCTGTTGCATATGGTATGCTTAGATCATTGCGTAAGGTAGCGTCTGATACGTACCAGGGAACATTAACTTGTTTTCTTAGCGTTTAGGATTGGAACGTTTGGAGAATTTTTGTGTTGGAAGGTTTGCTGCATCCCCATAGTTAGTTAGTTATTTAGAGAGGGTGGGTTTCCCCATGCACCGCGACCAGTTTGATCTATTGTGCTTCCCTCTATGATATTCTACCAGTCTCTATACCCTACCGATAAAGGGTGCGTACCATCAGTCCCGCCGAGCAAGCGAGTTCGGCCACTTGCTTAGCGGTGTCTATAATGCTTCCCCCGTCTATCAGAGGCCTTAGAGACTATTGTTGGGCGGGAAACGTCCTGGAATTGGGCTCAGTGATCCCCTTTGGGGATATGAGGTTCTTTTACGTGCCGTAAAGTTACGACACGGGACACACAGCTTAGAGTCCCTCCCGGAGGACTTGTTCCTTGAATTTTTCCGCCCTGAAAAATTCGACGACCTCCGCCGGGTATTTGAACCCGCGTACTACGAGTCATGTGGTGGGAACGTTACCTCTAGACTACGGAGGCCGCTTTGCATCCCCATAACTCTATCCCGTAGGTACAGACTGGTTTGATTATTGTTTTGTAGAGGTTTATTTTGTTTTCAAGAGATAGCTGTGATTTTTTGTCGATTAGCCAATTCATATTTCTGGTAGGGATATAAATTGAAGTCTACTGCACAGTCAGGCGTTCAAAGAGGTCCCCATTCTTATATAACTGCTGGTTGGAGGTAATTACGGAAATAAATATGAAAGTCGGATTTTTTATTGTATGTTCTACTTTGAATCCCTACATTTACGAGATGTTATCATGTAACGGTTAAGGCTGCATAATATTATTTTAACTTTGGAAATCATACTGATTTCTTATTAATCTGCATCAAATATAAGTGTTATATTTTACCACCAAAATACAAAGTAAAATTAATCAGCTTCCTCAACGTGCTTCGAATTATCGTCACATGGGCAACATTTAGAATTGAGTAATTCACATACTATACAATTAAATCTCATGTTCTATGTATTATTTATAGTTTACAAAGGAAAAAATTTCCATAGTTTTTATAATATTACTTCATGCTAGGGCCCACCCAACCTCCTATCCGTTGGGTACGGGGGGCTCTCTCCCCGGGGGTACAGCAGCCGGTGCGTGAAACTTACCTCTCACCTAGAGCTAGTCCTGATCTCAAGAAAATATGGACCTATACATCCACTCCCCCTTACGCCTTCATGGCTTAATGCTTAATTAGTTAAGCACAGGTACAATTTTACCTTTACTTTATTAAAATCATATTCATGTTATTTTTTCCCATCGGATAAATGGTATTCATTGACTCTTTCAGGAAAATATCTTTGCATTTAATATTGTAATATGTTCTTGAATTGCATAAGCCATAGTTGTACAGAGTATGCTATACAAGAAATTCCAAGCAACATTTACATTATCAGCCTGTTAGAAGACGAATTAATATGGAGATTCATAATTTGTAACCTTCTCCAAGTATAATTAAAATGATCAAGTCAATGAGGATGATTGGACAGGGCATGTAGCACGAATTGAGGAGAAAAGGAATGTGTAGAGGATATTTGTGGGAGAGCCAGACGGAAAGAGACCACTACGAAGACCTAGACGTAGGTGGGTGGACAATATTAGAATGGATCTTAGGGAGATAGGATGCAATGGTATGGACTGGATCGATCAGGCTCAGGATAGGGACCGATGGATTGCTCTTGTGAATACAGTAACGAACCTTCGGGTTCCATAAAATGCTGGGAAGTTCTTGAGTAGGTGCACAATTGGCTCCATGACTGAGTGAGTGAGGAAGAAGTACCAGAGGCCTATTAAGAAACAAACTGCTTGAGGTTTAAATACGGGAGAGGCTAAGAAGCTTGATGCCGATAGTTGATTAACCGCTGAGTAGTAATTAATAACACTGGAACGCCATGTTTCTTTTCTTCTATGTCTTCTTTTTTGTAGCTTATGCTGAATAGTAGTCCGATATTATTTAATTATAATTTGTTAATCATCTTACGCATCTTTCCTAATTTTCGGAAATATGGATCTCATAAGATCTAAAAGTTTGTGATGATGGTAATCGTTACAATTGATATGTTGCTGGACATTATCCATCATCTTGTCTGTTCTTAAAAAACCGTCTAGTTTCTATTAAAAACACACCGTTTCGGGAACTGGAATCTGTCCCCGTCTTCAGGTAAAACCTACTCAGTTGGGTCCAATAGACAGAGCTAACCCCTATCTCCGGACAACTAATATTCTCTGGTGCTAAGCCTCAAATATGATAGCTTCAATATCTCTTAGCTCTCACAGATGGATTATGTTGTGCTTGTTTTATGAACCCCTTCTGAAACTGGCATAGTTGTCCGGAGATAGGGGCTAGCTCTGTCTACTGGACCCAACTGAGTAGGTTTTACCTGAAGAGGGGGACAGATTCCAGTTCGCGAAACGTTGTGTTTTTAATAGAAACTATACTGTTTTTTAAGAACAGACAAGATGATGGATAATGTCCAGCAACATATCAATTTTATGGATCTCATAGTTTACAGCTATTTAACATTAGGCTCGTGTGACTTAGTGAAACAATGGGAAAGACCGGACACAGTAATCGGACCATATGTTCAACAGTATGGGTTACGGCGTCATTGTAGTTGTCAAGTTCATTAATTCGATAAGCCTTTCTCATCTCTTTTGTTATGGGAATAAACGTATAATAATTGTTTTAACCTCGTACAACAAATGCAGAAATACGGAACAATACTAGATCTATGGCATGTTAATTTCTCATATCGGCGAATATGGAGGTCGCTTTCCTTTGGGATGTGACGAGGTAAAGCTTTGTAGATAGGCATCAATGCTTGGAAAGAACCTGATGTCTCCACCTTCAGGGTACACGTTGTGAAGATGGAGGTAGCAGGGTTTTCAAAATATTTGGTAACAAACTCCACGGTACAAAATCCAGGGAAAAGTTATTTTTGATTCCTATTGTGTATGATCATGTATGATGTGTAGGTAAGAACTTTGAAGAAACTATCTTGCCTGTGTTAACATTCATTTTCCTTGCAACCTCTGAGGAAGGCCACGAAATTCTCAGATTAGAATTTGGATGATTTGGTTGAATTGATGACTCTGAATTGCTAATCTGTTGGATGCTTAATTAATACATTCTCATTAAACTGAATATTTGAGGCTATAAATAAACTAAACATATCAAGCCAAAACCTACAGAAAACTTAATCCTAAAACAACTACAAAATTATGGTAATGACAATTTCGGCTACATCATCATAATCAATATTCTGCATTTAACATATCTTGCATAATATTTTATTTTAGCGTCATATTATGTATAGAATAGTTTATTCATTTATTTACTAATAAAAATATTTTCCATTGCATAAGAAATCAGTTATTTACAACGACACAACTCGTTCACCAGAGCCTCTTCTTTGGAAATGATTGTAATGTGAGAAAGCCAGGCTGAAATTTAAGTAAAAATCTTTACACAATACAGGAAAAAGAATTTCTGTGAAATTATTATAATGATAACAGTTTATAACAAGAACACAAGGACTTATGAGCTGGGGGAGATTTGATAAATTACCCTTCATTCTCTCTAAAGAGTTTTTAACTACTTCAGAATCTACGATGGCAACTGATGCCTTTCTCCTTTCGTACTCTTTTCTCTTTAGCCATCCAAAAATTATGTGAACATGATTTGACTTGATACTTCGATACCTCGCAATATCTAATCAAATTCAGCTCATGGAACCAAAACGTTACCAGCGAGATAAATCCTCTCCAGAGTCAATAATAAAGATGTCGGTCTTGCCGCTCTTGCTCTAAGGAACTCGTCTCCTATAAGGGAATTATAACACGGCGAAAAGCCGGCTCGAAGGAAAGAGAAAGCTGTAAGGACTTCAAAATCCCCCTCCTCGCCTTTGGTGTCTTGAAATGTCAAGAATACCTGATGAAATTCTGTAGCGGCAGCAGACTATACCTTCTCTGTGATTTGCTACTCCCAGGAGCTACTGTCAAGTACGCCCTAATGCCGGCTGGTTGGCTTGCAAGAAAATCTTGTCATTTCCATGTAGTAGTTGAAGAAACGCTAATATTATACTACAATTAGAGGCCATGCTGTTACTAGAATACGGAATGTAACGTGCGCGTAATATTCTTAACAAATGAAATTACGTCTTGTGAATGGTTTCCATAATGAAATATTTCTCAGATAGAGTGGAGACGTTTTACTTCGAGCTACTGACTTTAAGCCTGGGGTAAATGGTTAGCTGAAGATTCGTGTAAATAAATAGGAAGGTGTCATATAACTTCTTATTATATCGTATGTGTATAATTACAGGAAGAACAGCCGTTGAAATTTCAACGTGAAATACATAAAAACAGACTTCCTCAGTAATAAGTAACTTTAATGCCTTGAAATGCTGTGAAGATGCAACTACATGTATACTATGATACTGAGCTTCACGGAATAACAACATGCAC
>NW_019729967.1:11945-14616 GCF_002891405.2 Cryptotermes secundus | reverse complement strand
GCGAGTCAACAGCGATGACGTCACCAAGGGCAGCGCGGGTAAACAGGATTGCGAGAGACGACGGTGGTAACAGCGGTTACTACCGCTAGCGTTACTAGCAACACAGCGCCAGGCAACAAGGGTGCTTATTACGTGGCCGTTTTCTGTATTGTCCGATCGAGGCTACATGAGGAGCAGCGAAGGCTATTCACAGTCAGTCCTGGAGCTACCTACGAGTCAGTCCTGGAGCTACCTACGAGTCAGTCCTCGAGCTACCTCCGAGTTGGTTCCGAGTTAGCCAGCAACCAGTCAGTTGTATTCTGGCATTTGGAGTGTAGTAATTGTGATACTGCAGATAGCAGTAATTGTGAATCTGTAATTTGGGTGATTGTAAGAGCGAATGTGAAATAAAATAATGTAAAATAAAATGAAATACGGCGTGAAGTTATTTGTCGCGTTATACGCCCAATACGTGACAATATGCATAGGTCTACGTATAAGGAGAGAGAGTTCATGATTATATGTGTGTTGCCTGTGTATGGATTGGGGCACGCGGTAGCGTAGTTGGTTGAGGCACTATGCTACAAGCCGGAAGGTCGCGGGTTCAAGTCCCGATGAGGTCATTGGATTTTTTTTCAATTGACCTAATCTTTCCAGCCGCACTATGGCCCTGGGGTCGACTCAGCCTCTAACAGAAATGAATACCAGGAATATTCTTGGAATGTTCTTGGGGGTAAAGGGCGGCCGGGTCGTAGGGCTGACAACCTTGCAGCCATCTATGAGCCGATTATCTAGAAAATGTGGGAACCTCGACATCTCACAGCCTTACGGGCCTCCACGGCCTGTTACAGGGATAACTTTACTTTTACTGTGCGTGAATTATTCTGTTCAAGTATCGTACTAGTTTTAACTTATTTACATAGATGACAGCTCTATGATGGAAACTATGATATCTGAAACATAAGGATATGAGTTAATTAACTGTTTTGACGGAGGAAGGAGGGAAAGAAAGTGATAAATAAAAGGGAAGATGGGATGAAGATATGAAATAAATTAGTCTTATTAATTTCAGCAGGTATTTCCACTAGTAATTATAGAGTCTCTAGCTTCCTGTTACTCTCCCTTGCTTGTGTATAAATATTCTCAGAATCTTCGTTCTAAATACGCTGAAACTATGACCCCTCCTTAGGATCAGAGATCAAATCTCACATCCATATTAAATCAGCAAATATTACAGTCCTTGTACTTCAATCTTTAGGCATTTTTTATATTTTATATTACGTTCTGGATTCATCACACATACATCCTCATACGTCAGTTCATTTCAGCAATGGCCACCACGATTATTGTCTCTTTAAGTCGTAATAGAAATTTAATCGAATAATAGGACACATTTGGGGACACGCGGTAGCGTAGTTGGTTGAGGCACTATGCTACAAGCCGGAAGGTCACGGGATCCAATCCCGAGGAGGTCGATTTTTTTCAATCGACTTAATTCTTCCAGCCGCAATATGGGCCTGGGGTCGACTCAGTCTCTAACATAAATGAGTATCAGGAATATTCCTGGGGGTAAATGGCGGCCGGCGCGCAAGGCTGACAACCTTACCACCATCTGTGAGCCTCAGCATCTCACAACTCTATGGGCCTCCACGGCCTGTTAAGGGGATAGCTTTATTTTACTTTAATTTAATAGGACACATTCATATTGTCATGTGTATGTGTGATTAAAGACGGGGTTCGGATTTGTAATTGAATTTATTAACCACCCACAGGTCGGAACCACAGTTAAATATTATAATATTGCTGATTTACGTAGTTTAAAATCATTCCACATTAATCTTCTTTGTCTATTTGCACTAGTATTCACTATCATTTTCCTGCAACGGATTTATAACACAGGAGCTATAAAAGTCTTACTAAATCATACACTCTCAATATCACTGTGCTACAGCACACATAAAGTTTTCGAACACACGTTAAGCCTTCAGAGGCCGACTTCTAATTCTTCTGTACTCCTAGTTCCTTTTCGCTCTGAACTTACAGCTTACGGCCCTCCTTATATAGCCGCGAAACGGACACTGGTGTGCATTAAACATATATAACGTGATCACTATCCAGGCACTCTATTGGCTCGTCCGTCGAATCTACAGAAAACACAGCTTCCTCTAGTGTTGCGTGTTGGACCGTGTTCACAGGGCTGTTGCCTGGCAACGCGTTGATCAAATCCGTTACAATATGTAGTGGGTTCTACAGACCTGACTCCAGCCCTTTCAATATGAAAGCCAGTAACAGGAAATGCATAGAGAACGGCAAGGAAGAGTGAAGGCCTGAGATGTTAGGGGAAAGCCAGGCAATATGATCGGACGGATGGGGCTACCAAACTGGGTCAGAAACGGATCAAATATATCTGTAGTCACAAGTGTACCTGGTTATAACTGTAAGGCGACATAATCATTTTTAAGAACTTTGGCATAACTCTTTTAACTGATGTTTACTGTAAACCATGAAAACGAATTAATAGAAGAGCTATACACCATCGGTCCAGTGACAAGAAGACTGAACAGAACATGGCCCCAAGACAGCATCAATCAATGAAATAGACTACATGTAGGAGAAACATCACTGGATGTTTCCATTGCAAGCTAATCACCTACAACACATTTATTTCATATTCTGTAATGGTGTAGATTGT
>NW_019729967.1:8445-11925 GCF_002891405.2 Cryptotermes secundus | reverse complement strand
TAAGTTCACTGTTTGAAACGCGACTCGAACAGACACACTGTCGAACTGAGTGCTCATTGGAACAACAGAGGCTACGGAAGGGGAATGAACGTGACATAAAATAATTAAGGCCAAGGAAATGCTCATGTATCTGTCATCTATGAATGTAATGATCAGGGCCCGGATTTTGATGACCTGATAATATTTAAAAAATGACCAAAAAATCCAGAAAAATGACCTAAATATGACCCAAAAATGTAATATGCAGGGCCCGGATTTTGATGACCTGAGAATATTCCAAAAATGACCGAAAAAATTCAGAAAAATGTCCTAAAGGAGAAAAGATAGAACACTTCGCTTCAATGTTATTCACATTTCAGAAAACATATGAAGAAAATTTCCCTAAAATGGCCAAAAATGACAAAAAATACCCTTAAAAGTCCAAAAATTTACCAAAGAATTACCCCCAAAATGAAAAAAAAATACCTTAAACCTAAAAATTTAAAACAATGACAACAAATTGCCTATAAAATTTACATTTCTGTAACAAGCAGCTCATATCCGAGATTTATATATTTAAGAGCATCGCATAAGATACAAGGAAAACAAGATAACATGTCATCAAAATCCGGGCGCTGGTAATGAACAATTACACGGTATAATCGTCTTACAGAGAACTACTGGAGATCGCTGCTATCCGACTAAAGTCAGATACGATAATCTAGACACGGGAATATTTATCTTTCCGGCGGTCGGATGTGGGAGCATGTAGAGAAACCTGTGGTAAAAAAATGAAATATTGATGTAATTTTGTACATGGCACTTATTAGTATTGTCAAGTGTTAGTGACTAGATAGGGATTTGGATTGTCAGTATGATTTATCGGACTCTTACAGCTCGCAACTACAAGAAATCTTTAGCGTTTCACTAGTTCGCACACTTTATGGTTCACTACAGCACGCTCTAACACTTCTCCGTCTGCATTAGGCGTTACTACGCAACGGCTTAAAACAATAGGGACTCTCACGCCTTCATGAGAGGGAGACTCCTTCACAAAATCCTCAGGCTCGGATTGCTCTATTTTAGAACTTGTCGTGGAAATGTGTTTACATAGTCATTGCTTAGCAATGGACGTTTCTTCTTCTTCCATTATTCCGGCTTTCAGCATACATGTCACAGCATTATTTTAATAAGATGGATATTAAGACAATGTTGAATACATAATTTATATTCTTTGCAGCGTAAAATTTTTAAGATTGATTGGTTTCATCAACAACAAAACCTATCACGACTCTGCTTGCTTTATAGTGATTAGATCGGGTAAGATATTTGACAAAATTAGATATGAGCTTAATGAATCATAGAATATGTCTAATGAATAGGTATGAAAACAACGCTGCAGACCTCTCGCACAAAATGTTATGGAAATCCTTTACCCCTTTAAAGATTGAGTCAAAGTCAAACTCAAATTCATGTTACAACTGACTGTCAGTTGGTCTGTCAGTCTTAGTGTCAAGCTCCATCTGGAGCCCAGGACTGGACTTCTGTTACTGTCAGACAGTTACGGCTTTGTCGATGTGGGGCGCCCAATCTTACGATATTTCTTCTAAATAATATATACAAGTTCATTTCATACCTCACAGGAAACACGTTACGTCTCCGCTACCATCCCACCTGGGAAACAATAGCTGTTTACTGTGTGAACCACACTCTGTGGGCAGAGTACGGTGTTTCACTATGTTAAAATGGGTGGAATATATAGTAAACACTGGGCTTTCAAAGGTATAGTAGCTTCTGAGATGAAACGTGAAGAAGGGCATACGCACAGACAGATACGACATCACAATTATGCGTTCAATTTACACACTTATTGCAAAGAAATTATAAAAGCCTAAAATATTATGTCATACGAATAAAATTTACCTATTCATCACTTCTAGGTATGTCACAGCCCCCAAAGATTTTGTATAAGAAAAAGACATAATCGCAATTCTAATAATATCACTGATTGTCACAGAATGCTAATGCATTATTATAGACAGAACTTCTACTTTTCTAAGACTTTGCTTTTTAGGTTTATACAAAATTTTACTTCTGCCTTTGATTCTTCTCTTTAACTATTAGACAAAAGTTAGAGGGAGGGTTAGGTTTGGGAGTAGCGAAATTGAGGAGGGGTGGTAAGGGAGAAAGATGAGGTTTTATGGCAATGTTTTGGCAGGAGAACGGACTGAAAAATGTGGTGCTCACGAGAAAGACAATAAAAAACATCCCAGCTCCGAACCCCACCCACATAACGATGATGCAGTCATGAATATGATTGTGTTAATAATCACCCTATAATCTCTGTGACGCCAACGACGACGCCCGACGATAAATGGTACAAAAACAAAACCTTATAGCTGAGGAGTGAGAAAGAGAGAACTGTGGCTATACAGTGTCCTTAGGCGACATGATATACGTACATTGCGCGACGGCGAATCGCCAAGGTGGGACACTGCAGTCGCAAGGAAAATTCATATCACAGCACTTTCAGTTCACTATGTTCATATTAAGTTACATTTATCCCCGTACTTAATTACGTAATTAAACACTATGCTATCAAGGCATGGGGGGAATGGAGATACAGCTCCACAATTCTTGACCTCGGCCCTAGACTGGTGTGAGTGGTCACTTTCTCGTCCCTGCTGCTTTACTTCCAGGGACAGAGGCCCCGAGGGCAGATTTATCGTCATGTTGTTTGTATGTCTCTTTTCCTGTGTGTCTTCCTCTTCGACTTTTGAAACAGTGATATATTTTCACGAAATTAGCTACTAAATTAATGCCATTAGAGGACATCCCGAACTCGGAGAGTTTTCATTTTCAGCAATCGGGAGTAATAACATGGCTGATGCACGAATTAATAAAATTGAAGCGACGCTCCAGCAGATTAACATAAAAACCTGAAATGATCTGTGGTAATATCTCGAGAAAAACATACAGCTCGTGTTAAGGTAAAGATTCCGTAGCACGTACTTCAACAAATTGACTAGATCAGGGGACCTGCATGTACTTTAAATTTGAAAAAGAAAAATAACGAATCACTGGACACAGATATGTGAAAATTTGCATGACGATATCTCACAAGTAAGCCTAGAAATACGTCAGGATCATTTCCTCCCGTCTTAGTTTTAACCCATCGAAGAAAAATACTCTTATGTCATTCGATATTAAATAACTGGAGATAATATAGCATTGTTAAATAATCTAATCAACCAATATGAAGAATCCTATCTTACGGGATGCCGCGTACTCTGTTCAAAGTCAACCGTCATTTCCGAGGAACACGTCACCTCTATCAGGGTCGAGGAATAAGCCAAGCAACAAACCAGCATGAAGGAAGCAGCAAGTAGATCTCTCGTGGCCGCGCCATAGCTCAAGCGGTTAGTCGCTGGCTTCCCACCGCGGCGGCCCGGGTTCGATCCCGGGTCTGGTCAGATGGGATTTGTGGTGGACAAAGTGGCA
>NW_019729967.1:0-3422 GCF_002891405.2 Cryptotermes secundus | reverse complement strand
AAGTAGTCAGTTGTATTCTGGCATTTGGAGTGTAATATTTGTGATACTGCAGATAGCAGTAATCGTCAGATTGTAATTTGGGTGATTGTAAGAGCGAATGTGAAATAAAATTCGCGATATAAAATACGGCGTGAAGTTATTTGTCGCGTCATACCCCCGACACGCGACAACTGGTGTCAGAAGTGGGATTAGAACTTACACACGTGACCGACGAGATTCGAATTCAAGACACGTGACAATTTGGTGTCAGAATTTTTACGAACTTGAACACGCCTGACAAATAATTGGATTATTGTGCATCAAGTGTTCTACTGCTACAAAATGGAGAAACAAGATTTGCAGTTAACTGCCGCCCGCCTTATCCCGTAAATACGAGGGTAGGGACGCACCGCTACCAAGACAACACCGTGAGAACTACGTAGGGACCTGAATGCATTGTAGTATGGCGGGCAATAATGATGCACAGACCAGAACCTTCATGCCTTCTTGCCTTGGTTTCAATCAGGCAAAATCTTCGACGGTTATTGCAAAAGAAAGAATGTTAAGTGTAAGACTGCGCTCCGTAATCCTTGAAGGAGATTAGAAAAAGGGCAGGCAGGTTAGCGAACATGTACGAGGCGTGGAACAGAATTCCGTATAAACTTCAAACTTCAAAGGATAATACGACTTGGGACAGAGGCGTGGATTGGAAATTAATAAGACATGGACTGTCTGTTGAGGCGCACAGTGGATTGGGCTGGAGCAGGACAGGGCCGAAGGTTGAACTTCAGTAAAATTTATGATAACATATCCTGTTTCATATAACGAAGGAAGTAGAGCTTCTCGACTGCTGACTACAATGTAGGTAAAACATACTCGGTGTTATTATGTGATCCATGATTACTGCATTTATTTTACATTAACATAAACAGAACATATATGGAATTGTATGGTATATAGGTTTGGATGCGATTGGCTGATCCTCCGTCCAAAGAGTCCTATGGACTCTGTAAAAGATCAAGGAACGTATATCAATTTCTTGTATACAACGGTTTACTTTTCCAACATCTCAAATTAATCACCCTTTATGTGTCGAATGTCTTTTTTTCCCCCCTTGGCACTACAGCCCCAGTGGGCCCAGGCCTACCTCCATGAACTTCTCCGTTCACTTCGGTTTTTCTAGATATTACACATTCGGTAGGACCCCTTGGGCGGGTGATCAGCTCGTCACAAGGCCTCTACCTATACACAAACACAGAAAAACGCACACACACAAACTAAACATCCATGCCCTGAGTTGGATTCGAACCCACGATCCCGATTTCCAAGAGAGCGAATATAGTACATGCCTTAGACCGCTCGGCTACCGTGACCGACCGTCGAATGTCTTTATCACTTTAATATTATTTACTGGTAATGATAACTGCAAGCGACACATCTGAATTTCGATTAACGTTCAATTAAAAGTGGTCATGTCTCTCTGTAGATGGGTCTGGTACTTGTCTAAAATAAATATAGAAATAATCCAGCCAATGACCGTTGAATACTGATATTTCTTGACTTTTGATCATCTGACACGGAGAGTAGATAACACGGGCTGTTAATTAATCTTTGTTTCTATGATCATAAAGGCTTTAACCTATAGGTGCATATATACTCCATAATATGCTTTCAGATTTAGATGAGAGCGGAAATATTAATTCCAAAAATGATGGGTCATAATGCAGAATTGGTAAGTACTTGTGCCTAGTTGCTTTAAGATAATATGAGTGAGTATGAGGGTTACATGAGTATCCCCTCATGCTGCTGGCTTGGTTCCGTTGAACTAGTTCGTCAGCAGCACCAAGCAGCCAACATGGAGACGAAAATGCAAAGTGGTTCCCTCATTTGCTATACGAGCAACGTTTATGAATGGGATCTGCATCTATGAAATTTCTATTAGTATTCTGTCTCCTCCCCCCTTTTCTTGTCTCTTATTATATACCCATTCCACCACTGCTGTTCTTCTCCTTCTCCGCCCCTTTAACCACAGTTCCTTTCAGTTCTCCCTCTACGACAACTTCGCAATAATTTTCCAAATGTGTACAGTTTAGACGTCAGCTCGTCTTCAAGATTGCATGCGTCAATACAATCATGGCCGTCCTTTTCTCCAACTATTTCAGAACTTTGTTTTCAACACCTACTAAGTTAGTCTCAAAAAACAAGACCAAAGAACAAGAAGCCCAATAGGAAATTTATTTATAAAACTTCATTTTCTTAACAATTTTAATGTCATCTTGGAATGATGTACTTCCTAACGGCTGCTTTCAATTTGCACGCATTTTGCTCAGACCTAATACGAACGCACCTATTATTATTATTATTATTATTTCAAATCTAAGCTGATCTCAGTAGCACTTTTCTGCCCTGTGGAAGAAAGTAGCAACTGCTAATGTTTTAAAAAGACAGCAGTCTTCGTCAGAAATTACAGAATAATATCCTTTCTCAATAATTCATCCAAATTATTTAAATTTGTTACTCAAGAACGTGTTTCGCATTATCTAAAGTTTAAAATTAGTCCTCATCAGCATGGCCCCTATAAATATAAATCGAAATCTGTCGTCACCAATTTGGTAACTTACGTCGAATTTATTTCCCCTTTAGTCGCTACAGAAGGCAAGCTGATGCCACTTATTTTGATCTAAGCAATGCATTGGACCTTGTCCAGTATTCTCTGCTTATCAATAAGATTAGTGTTTTGGGGTTATCTGGAGAATATGTAAATTGATTTCGCAGTTACTTATCCAACCGGAAATCTCAGTCCGTATTTCTGGTATCCCTCTCTTACCTTTTTAAATTCTCTTCGATGTTCCTCAGGGATCTGTCCTGTGATCCTCAGTCTTCAATGTGTTTATTAACGACTTATGTGACGCGGTTGCGCATTCTAAGTGTCTACTCTCTTCTCGCTGTGTAGAAATCAACCAAGAAATCAAATCTCCTTAAGATTTGAATATACTGCAACCTGACGTTAACTTTATGCAAGGTTGATGCACTGCTAATTGTATGAAACTCAGCATCAGAGTTATCGGTCTAAAAACTCAAAGCCGACGCCATTCCCTGCGTTTGTGTGCCACGCCCGTGAGCATTTTCGGAACCAATCTCGCGCAAAACCTGTGATAGCCTAACCTTACTCTGATAATCTACCGGGGAACAGTGCGTGAAATTTGTGGAGATTAGATGAAAGTTCTGAAATTGTAAAGCGGCGTCTTTCACAAATATTTTGGTCAACTCTTTGTATGAGATCATAACTTACTCCATATTGCCGGCTGACCACTTCGCTCTTTCTGGTGAACATTTGATCGCCGGCTCATCTTTGAACAATCTACATCCCTGTCTTACAGCTCCTTCAGTCGCCAAATTTTGGCCGTGAACTGCGCACAATTCACTCGTGTTTTTAGCATGAA
>NW_019729966.1:326-391 GCF_002891405.2 Cryptotermes secundus | reverse complement strand
TTTGGGTGACTGTAAGTGCGAATGTGAAATAAAATTCGCTATATCGGATACATCGAGAATTTATT
>NW_019729966.1:0-221 GCF_002891405.2 Cryptotermes secundus | reverse complement strand
GAACTGTGGAAATCATATTCACAACTCGAGTATCTCTATCTCCAAAAAACAGTTCAGCTACTTCAGACATTTGTGTAGGGTCCGATGGCATTTGTCTCACCCCTGGATCACCAGTAAACTTTCCCAAAGTGGGTGTTTTGTCCATTTTACCCCATGTGGCTGTCCCCGCAATGCTAGCGCTCACACTTTCATCGGAGCTCTCACTGTCACTTTCACTTTCT
>NW_019729965.1:0-1206 GCF_002891405.2 Cryptotermes secundus | reverse complement strand
GGGGAGTGGATGTATAGATCCACGTGTTCTTGATCTCGGCACTAGTCGGATATCATTGAGTCATCTTCAAGCTCCGGTTGCTCTATCCCCGGGGAAGAGCCCCCGTTACCAATTGCCTAGGAAGCTTGATTGGCCCAGAAACGGTTTGGACGACGCAGAGAACAGAAAGACTTTGACTCTATCGGGACTCGTACTCAGACTCCTAGGCAGTCCAGCCCGCAGCCATCTCGATAATTAGTGAATAATGAAATGAAAACAGCGAGGAAGGAACGTGCCGCGGCCAATTTGAGATACTCTTCAGGTTTTTGTTTGGAGGAGCTGAAGGAAAGCCTGAAAATCGTCATTTAAGGCAGTCTACGTCCTGGCCGGACTTCGAACTGGACACTCTCCTTCCGACAAGTTGCTCTGTGATAACTGATGAAATATTTTATTNCAAGCTCCATCATGTCCCAATCTCAGGATGCGTGAGGCTTCGCTTCCAGTCTTGAGGCTCACCCAGTCTCTGATTGGGAGCACAGGGGCCACTCAAGCTCCACTTTGTACCAATCTGAGGACGCGTGAGGCTTCGCTTCCAGTCTTGAGGCTCACCCAGTCTCTGATTTGGAGCACAGCGGCCACTCAAGCTCCATCTTGTACCAATCTGAGGATGCGTGAGGCTTCGCTTCCAGTCTTGAGGCTCACCCAGTCTCTGATTGGGAGCACAGCGGCCACTCAAGCTCTCAAGCTCCACTTTGTACCAATCTGAGGATGCGTGAGGCTTCGCTTCCAATCTTGAGGATCACCCAGTCTCTGATTGGGAGCACAGCGGCCACTCAAGCTCCATCTTGTACCAATCTGAGGATGCGTGAGGCTTCCCTTCCACACTGTCCACTTCACATCTCGTTCAATTAGCTGGTGTGGCGAAGGAAGAAACCAATTATGACGAGCTGGACACTGATTGGGAGGCCTGACTTGCGTACTGGATGCGCGGCTCCGTCGCCATGTAGTGTCTTGTCTGAGAACTGGAGGCGACTCATGGTTCCACCCCACTTTACCTGTCAGAGGTGCGTGCTGCCACTCCTCGCCACCATCCGCCTTCAGGACTCAGTCAGAAAGTAGTCTGGCTGGCAGGTGGTTACCAACATTTCGGAAACCGAAAAGGCTCTGTGGGGGTGAGGGTATAGACTCGTATCCCAGAAGTTCTTGGTTTGGTAAATCAAAGAGTCG
>NW_019729964.1:46828-67208 GCF_002891405.2 Cryptotermes secundus | reverse complement strand
AAATTCGTATTCTCAGTGCCACGATTTCTATGTTCTCTCCGGTTTCCTGTCCGAAAGCTATTAGCAGGTTTCCATTCAGCCTGCTAGAAGAGAAGTACAGTTGTGGAGTGATGCCTCCCCCGGGCAGAGGACAATAATACGCGGTTCGTATCTCGGGGCAGATTACCAGCTTCCGGGCTGAAGATTTTTCCCTCAAGATATCTCTAGGGAACCACCTGGTTAGCATCTAAAAAGACGATACCATTGGATCTTTGAATGTAATTTGTTCCAACCACAATAAGTCTTCATTTCCTTGTTTATTAAGTATCATATTACATTCAGTTTCGTGTAAGTGTAATCTGCACAGTTTATATAGCGTCGTTAAATAATATACTCTTTATTCTGTTAAGGTAATTTAAAATCTCTTCATGCTAGACTAATGATTCTCTTCAAAATGTAAATAAATAAATAATTTAAAGCCTTACTCCAATAAGGGAGAACGTAAAGTGAAAAGATAGTAAAAGAAAACATTGGAAGGTTTTATACTGTACAGTACGTCTGAAGGCCGGAGTAGTGGAGCCAGAGGAGACGTCCATTGCTGTGAAAAGGCTTAGTAAACACGTTTCCGCCTAAATGAACGCTCAAACACACGTCTACATCAATGGGTTATTGTTGAGATCGATGTTTTCTATTCGGTCAGTTTAAAATAGTTATAAGAGAGACAATTCGAACAGTCAAATAAGTTCAGTTGACAGTCGAGCTGTGAGCAGATCAGGAGGTTTCTGCCAATTGGCCGCTGACCTGGGAGGTACTTAGTCAAAATTGTACGAGAGGTTGTGAAGAAATGACTTGAGCGCGTGAAGTTGAAGAATCTCCACTATTAAAGCCGTTGCCTTGGAACGGCTGGTTAAGCCACAGCAGGCTGGAAGAGCTTAGGTGGTTCTGTGATGATCTGTGAATTGTGGAGATTAGTGAACAAATCAACAAACAAACAAGAATGTAACTAGATATATCAAAGGTAAAGGTATCCTTGTAAGAAGCCGTTAAGACCCATAGGGTTGTGAGACGTCGAGGCTCTCACATTTTCTAGACAATCGGCTAGCAGGTGGCGGTGAGGTCGTCAGCCTTACGCGCCGGCCGCCTTTCACCCGCAGAAAGATTCCTGGTACTCATTTCTCTTCGCGGCTGATTGGACTCCAGGGTCATATTGTGGCTGGAAGGATTAGTTGAATTGAAAATTTCATTGACCTCATCTGGAATCGAACCCGCGACATTCCGGCGTGTAGCATAGTGTCTCAACCAAATACGCTACTGCGTGCCGTAAGACTGTCTGAATGAACAAATTAAAATCATTTCATGTCTACTTAAGTACCCAAAAATAACCGTGTTCTTCAATAAGATATAAAATTTATCCGGAAATAGAGACTAGTTCTATCGAATGGCCTTTTACCTGAGGACCGAGGCAGAATCCAAGGTAAACGGGTATAAAAGAAAGTCAATAACTTATGTTTCAGTTAAATTATTCATTCTATGTATTGCAACAAATTTCATGTTCCAAAACTCCCGTGCGAAGACGCACATAGATCACTTACGCCCGCAGTAAGTTTGACAAGACCATTGTTTTCTGTAGCTGTTTCTTTCCACGCGGAGGTCACGAAAATTGCTTGCCCTTTTCCTTCATCTCCATGTGGCACCTGACCTCGGAAGGTCAAGTTTAATAGTTTCTGACCATTGCTGGCGTTCCCTCATTCATCCAGTCAATTTCTGTGGGGGCCCATACAGTTTCTTGACTGTCCTTTATTTGTAGGATTGCCGGCTTCAATTTCTTTTTCGGGTTGTCTAATTTGTCTCTCCTCCCTGCACGAGGTGTACTCAGCCCAGGTACCTGGGCGTCTTGAGTCAGTGACGTCACAGTGGCAAATGCTTGCCTCAAATGATCGCTCTCGGCGTGCAGACCGGCTCTGAGATTTACCCAGCATCCATTCCACTAAGTTTCTGGGCGCATTTTTCGAAAGTTAAGCTGCCAGAACTCGAAAAACTGATCACTAAGCTTTAGCTAGTGTTGAGGTTACCACTGTTCCAGTCATCCTCATGACACCGTGCGTAATTAAGCTCAAGGATAATTTTATTTTTACAACTTCACAATTGTGACCTCTTATATGATGAACTTTTATCACTTTCGGCCTTCGTTTCCTTTATTTTTAAGATGTAAACTAAATTATTGCAATTAAATTCCGTCTGATTATCTTCAAATCTTCAAATCTACAAATACACATTTTATGCTTATTATATTGTCACCTATATGAGTTACTATAGAAGGGGTTTGGATTTGTGATTGGATTTACTGATCATTTTAACACACAACTTTTGACTACACTTTACATTTCATCGTAACATTCATTAGAATTCTGAGTCTGTTACACACACTAGTCGTTTCCTAGTAACGGCTTGCAACAGTGAAGATTCTTCAGTTTCTATGTTCACGTCGTTACCCGCTGGGTAAAAATCCATAACTAAATGCACTGCTTCAACAGATTAATTCTCAGTCTGGCGGCCATTTCACAGCAGCCTCCTCGTCTTCTCTTCACTGCCTGATTAACAACTGACCGCTGTCAAGGACAAAGTTAGAATCAGAGTTACATTATAACTGGGGGTTTACCGCTAATCTTGGCGTCAAGTCCCTTCAGATCCACGACAAGAATTTATTTGTCAACTGAATCCTTGAGGTGATAGTCCTTATGTAACATCCTCTCTGATGAGAAGGTGAGTTTGTCTCTTATGAATATCCTTCGCCTTTCTTCAAGTGTACGTATCGTACTTATAACATGTTATTGAAATTTTTTCCATTTGCAGTATATACAAGCCCTCTGTCTGTACAGGCTTTGCAAAGCAGATCTTGCCTATTTTTCGTGTCTTATGCTACAACGCAGCTTAGACACTTCCGCCAAGTTTAAGCCTCTTATATTTAACTGAACACTCACTAGGTGTTCCACGTGTTCTTGGCACTGACATCACAGAAAACACCCTTCCTCTGTTGTTTACGGATCTTTGTCTAATAACGGCCGTTGTCTAGTTGTTTCGTAGTCGTTGCCTAACAACGGGTCTACATAACGCAATTCTTTCGTTTGTTTCATGCTGTGTTCTTGTTTGATTTACTCTTCAACCCTGAAGATATAGGCGGTATATTTCTCGGAAACGTTGGATCACTTCAACGGATTTTACGGTAGTATATGCCGGGTGGTAAGATTTCTGCACAGTCCCCTCTGTGAGCTCATATCCTACATGCTGTACTGCCGCAGAACCTTGAAGAAGTAGGCGGCAACATCTCTCGAAATTCTGGCAAATATCTTTCAGGCTACATGGCCTCATACCCCGTAAAAGAGCCACTTGCAGTCATGAAGGAATCCGAGTCTCAGTTATGAATAAAACGCGACGTACAGCTTCCAGGATAATACTTATGCAATTACTAATGTTTGTGTGCAAACGCTATGTAACGTACTGCAGGAAATTCCACGATGAAACGTTTAAGAATTTTAGTTTCATCGCCGTCTTGAACAGGTTTAATATATATTTTTAAACTGACTAATTTCAGTCAAGTTGATTTTGCTAATATTCATTTTTTTACATTATCTTCCCACCTACGTTTAGGGCTCCCAATGTGATATCTTATGATTCGATTTTATAACGAAATTTATATATGAAATTCTTGCTTCTCCCATACAGGTTTCACGTTCCTTCATGAGGCTACACATTCTAAAAAAGGTAAAGCTAACCCTGTAACAGGCCGTGGAGACCCATAGGGTTGTGAGAAGTCGAGGCTTCCACACTTTCTAGACAATCTGCTAACAGATGGCGGTGAGGTTGTCAGCCTTACACACCGGCCGCTCTTTACCCACAGGAAGATTCCTGGTACTCATTTCTGTTAGAGGCTGAGTCGACCCCGGGATCATATTGCGACTGAAAGGCTTAGGTCAACTGAAAAATCCAATAACCTCATCGAGAATTGAACCCACGACTTCCGGCTTGCAGCATAGTGCCTCATCCGACTCTTCTACGAAGGATGATAAAATTTGAATAGGAAATTTTAGCTGAATTTATTGAACTTGTTTCACGTTGCAAACACTTATAATATTTTTCTCTTGAAGTAGATCATGAAGTGTATTACCTTCTGGGCTGTAACACCTTACAGTCCTGTAGAAGTTCACCGACGTTTCGATGAAGACACATTAATCTTCTCCTGCCGAAATTCACGGTCCTGATTATGGAGGCATTGTGTTGTCCGAAGGTCAGTGAACTTGTACGGGACTATGCAGTGTTACGTAGTAACATAGTGTACTTCAGATATGTAATTCTTGGTGCGCTTCTCGAAAATACCCTAAATTACAAACACAAATACTCTCTTTCTCTCTCTCTCGTTTGATTCTTGACATGAATTTAACTTCGTTGTAGTCTACAAACACGATCTGAATTCTATACAAAATTAGCATTTCCTTCCAATTAGTTGGAATTGGAGCACTAATAAATTCATGTGACCGGATATTTCGAATGTAGAACTCGTCTCGTTCTTATGAAAGACTTGACTTCTTTTCTTGCTGTTTCTGGATCACGCGTTCTGTCTCGTTACTGACTTCAGTCTTTCACAGTGATTTATTGTTGACGTTGATTCTGGCTGTGACGCTTTACGTCATGTGGATATGACTGTGTTGCCGACATCGATACATGCTTACTCCATCTTCAGGGTGAAAATAAGTAGTGTGACGTAGGGTTCAACAGACCCACGATCAGGACCTGAACGACACGCAGAGACAGTGATGAGTTTCCAGGGGCTTCGGAAGCAAAAATGACTGTACTGGCGAAGGCCAGCAACAATTTACCTGACTGACCGTCACACCCTCTCTGGGAAGGGTGGAACCAATACCCTGGCCGGGACAAGAAGCCCAGTGCACAAAGAAATGTTACCAAATGTCGATTTTCAGTTAAATCGACCTGGAGAAAATCCAATATATATTTATATATTGCGACATATAGACCCATTGCCAAGTAAGAGCTGTACAAAGAGGCGACAGTGCAACAGCCGTCGCTAGGTAACATCTCTACCCGTATGGAGGCGTGGTCGAATACCTCCACCGTGACCCTACTAGTTGTAGGAGGCGACGAAAAGGGAAGTCTCAAATCTAAGACAGTTAAATATTGCCGCGAGTCCCAAGGGACTCGGACCCAAGAAAGACTGCTCTGGGAAGGGTCAGCAGCATATACAAAACGCTCGTCCTCTCGTCAGAGAGGACGCCCCATAAAAACAAGACCGTAACTGTCAAACAGCAATAAATATCTGGTCATGAATCCCAAATGGAGCTCGACACCAAGATTTACTGACTGACAGACCGTCAGTCGCAATGTGGCTTTGACTTGATTTTGACTTGACGTTCAAATGACTAAGCTGCTGTTGTAGCATAAGATACGTTAGATAAGCATGGTCTGCTCTGTAAATACTGAACTGACAGAGGACTTGTGTGTAGTGCAAAAGGAAGGATTTCTCAATAACATGTTATATGTGAGAAATATACACTTGACGAAAAGCCAAGCGTATTCGTAAGAGACAAACCCATCTCTTCGTCAGAGATTATGTTAAATAAGGATTTATTATTGCAGGAGTTCAGTTGAAAAAATATCTCTTGTCATGGGCCTCAAGGGGCTTGACGCCAAGATGAATTGATTGGCGTTAAACCGCCAGTCGTAAAATAACTTCGGTTTTGACGTATGTGTACGATTATATAACAAAATTGTGCAGTCAACAATCAGAAGTTATACAAAATCGTGAGAATGTACACGTTCGCAGCATAGGAATAGGTGAAGCCAGACAGAACACGTAAGGACCTTAAACTCTGCAGTGATCAAGCTTGCGACCGTTCAAGTCCTAAGCTGCCGTTGTAACATAAGATAAGTAAGATAGGCATGGTCTGCTCCGTTAACCTGTACTGACAGAGGACTTGTGTGTGATGCAAAAGGAGAGCTTTCAATATGCTATATGTGCGATATTTAAACTTTACTAAAGTCCAAGTCTATTCATAAGAGACAAAATCCATCTTCTCGTCAGAGAAGGAAAAACGACTGAAAAGGCCCAGATGCAAAAAAAAAGTCTGTTTTCCTTTCTCAGGGGGCTTGGTGCCAAGACGAACTGATTGGCGGTAAATCGCCTGTTTTAGAGTAACTCTCTCTCCAGTCTCAGCTGATGCAGTTAAGAGTTTTATTTTTGATGGCCGAGATTAGGGACAGTTCGGGAACCCAGAACAATGGGAACGTCAGTCGTTAGAAACCGCTGCCAAGCAACAGTTATTGAAGGCTGAGGAAACTTTATGTGTGTTATAATTACAGTGATCTTTGGAGCGTGTAACTCAGTGAGGCTCGTAGTTATTTGTAGTTACGTTCTGTAAGTGTTCAATAAATCAAATTACCGATCGGAACTTAGAGTCTCATCACAGCGCCTGACTATATGCATTGAAGTCATGCGAGTTTTACCCTGAAGATGGAGGCGGAATGTATTTCCGTAACACCAGCAGCACTGCCGCCCGGTGCAAAGACAGAAGAGGAGCACCAACATTCCATTACATCATCCACATCTGTTAGGCGCGCGATTGCGCAGATGGGATCAGCAGCCGTTGCTTGACCCAAGCTCACTCCTTGTCACCACCTTCTTCAACAACATATCGTAGGCGACTGGTTTGTATATACTACATTGTTTCCGGTAACTAACCGTGCCCTCGGGGCTTCCATGGCCTCATGTCCTTTAACAAGACCCGTAGTCTTCTGGTATGCAACTTACCATTGATAAAGCTTCCCATCGAAATAAACCGTTACTGTGAAATTCTGATCTGCATTTCAGCGCAGGAAATAGAATGATAAAAATCGCTTTCATCCGTGAACTGGAATAAGATATATACATTGACCGAAGATGTGACTGTTACAGCAGTGGAGAGGCTGCTTCATAGGCGGGCGATCCACCTTCATCTCATGATGTTTCCTTAAAAAGTGTAGAGGACACACTGTCAGCTGAAGAGTGGTGTAACACGGGAAAGGAGGAAATTATACAGAATGATTCTAAATTATTATCGGCCTTTCCATGGCCTATAATTTTTAAACTGATAATGATGCAATAAAACTGCTGACGGAATATGAAAACGGAACTCAAAACTTTTCAATTTCTATAAAATCAATACTGCAGAGTGATAGTACGCACATTGGATTCTCTTGAAGAGTCGCCATTTTGAAGTATGACGTCACATTTTCTCCCAGGCACCAATGCGGCAAGTACAGCATAGTCAAATTAAACTTTTTGAGTTATACTTTCATATTCTATCAGCACTTTTATGTAATTTTAAACTACTATAATATTGTAGGTCACGAAAATCCCGATAATAATTTGGAATCATTTGTGTAATGGTGTATGATGGTTTGTAGATCCTGTGCGGGTCAGTCTCTATAGTTATAGGGCTATTTGCAGGATGACAGGCGAACCTGGGTTCAATCCCGAGTGAGCAGAGATATCGAGCTTAACACCGTTTCGAAAGATGCTCTGGGAGCACAACAAGCGTCTGTTCAAAGACACGCGAAGCGAATTGCTCACCCCCAATCATTCCGACAGACTAATGTAGTCACGTCTATCTCTAATGCCCCATAAATTTTAATGGCCTAGTGCTTAATGAAGCAGAGGAAAGAATGATTTTAATTCTCTTCCTCAGAAGTTACTGGTCTGTTCCACTGACTTGCTCAGAGATGGAATCCTTTTCTGAAATTACGATCCTTATCGATACTGGGAGGAAAGATAGAGGGGCGGATAGAAGTGACCAGAAGACGAGGAAGAAGACGTAAGATGATGCTGGATGACCTTGGAGACAGAAGAGGATACTGTCATTTGAAAGAGAAAGCTCTAGATCGCATTAAGTGGAGGAACTGTTCTGGAAGAGACTGTGGACCTGTCGTATGACAGATTACTCATGAATGAATGAATAGATATTGGGTTGCACTCACTGAATGGGGGATCAGCCCATCACGAAGCCGTTTTAACTACATACACGTAGAAGAGATGTGGACATTAATCCGCGTTTCAAGAGGAACTGGAACTTGAGGTCCCAGTGTTCGAACAGACATCCACGATTTTGTGTACGTTGCCTGATATTGTTAGGAGTCTAAACCACGAAACTTGAGATGAGTAGGATATATACAACTCTTGAAGGAAGAGAAATTTACTCGGATTTTAACGGGAAATCTTGGAATTTTATTTAGCTAGGAGGATAATATTAAAATGTATTTTTAGATACCCTGTCAGAATATATAATCAGGAATATTATATTTTCCATGTTTTCTCTCGTAAACCTTCCCTTGATTGAAGGGTGGACACACACAGATGACACTGAACAGCCTAACTATTGAATCAGATTGCTTGCTATAATTACAACAGGTCTTAATGTTAAAAATACTGCATTTTGCTCACACACTCACAGCGTAAAGATTTTTTTATTTACTAGCTTAAATACGAGGTGAGGAATTTTTTAAACACTGCTTCTTAATAACAAAGGTCGTCCCATAGCTACGGGCTGGACGACCTAGGTTTCGGAGTTTGAGTCCAAGTGGAGTCAAGAATTTCCTCTTCTCCACAGCGTCCAGATTGACTCTGGGGCCCACCCAGCCTCATATCCAATGGGTACAGGGGACTCTTTCCCCGGGGATAAAGCGGCAGGGGCGTTAAGCTGACCACTCACCTCCAACTAGTGCCGAGGTCAAGAATACGAGGATCTATGCTTCCATCCCCACATACATCTTCCTGACGAATTTATTAATTAGCTGAGCACAGGAACAACTTTTCCTTATTGTTTGGTCTATAATAGAAACCCATGGTGAAGGTAAAACCGTAAGTTTATCCCTGTAACAGACCGTGGAGACCCACAGCGTTGTGAGACGTCGAGGCTCCCACATTTTGTAGACAATCAGCTCACAGACGGAAGTGAGGTTATCAGTCTTACGCACCGGGTGGCCTTTACACCCAGGAAGATTCCTGGTACTCATTTCTCTTAGAGGCCGAGGGCATAGTGCGTCTTGAAGGATTAGGTTAATTTAAAAGTACAGTAATCTCATGGGGAATTGAACCCGCGACCTTCCGGCTTGTAGCAAATTGCCTTAACCAACTACGCTACTCCATGTCTGTCTTGCATGTAATTTCTCTTATCCCCCCACCACCACCACGTTCGCCTTCGAGTGATTTAAGTGGTTAACTGAAACAATTAATTGGCCAATTAGACAAAAGTTTACTAGAAGCGTGACGGCTAAAAATATAAAATTGCAACTGTGTTTAAATGTTTAAGCACTGTGCCATATGAGGGAATGGAGGTATAGCTCCACCATTCTGAACCTAGACACCAAGTGGTGGTGAATGATCAGTGTTATGCTCCGACCGCATTAACCCCTGGGAAAGAGACCCCGGTAACCATTAGATAGGAGGCTGCGTGGGCCCCAGTCTGGACTTTGTATGGTAGAGAGAAATCTTACCACTGCCGGGAATTAAACCCTGGCCCTCCAGCTCTGGTCCCGGCGCTGTACGGACTGAGCTATTGTGACTCCTGGTGGGGAGGTGTAATGGAACAAAAACTGAAAGCAAATCAAGAAGTAATTTTCTACATTTCGGCCCATGCCCATGAAGATGGCATACAGACACAGATAATTAAATTACAAAAGTAAATTAATAATATTCGCTCATCTTCTTTCTGTCAAAATGCCAGGATAGGTTATTTCTGCTGGGCAACGGCGGTCTAAGGCAGTTTCACTGACAATTGCAGCCAGAATGCAGATAACCAAGGCCTCATTCCTTATATTTGGTAACATTTAAGACAGATCTTGTACCACCAGGTAATTAATTTCCTTACTCAATATTTTCTACAAATTTATTGAAGATTTCGAACCGCACTCTATTTATTTGCCGGTCACGGTAGCCGAGCGGTCTAAGGCATGTACTGTCTTCGCTCGCTTGGAAACCGGGATCGTGGGTTCGAATCCCGCTCAGGGCATGGATGTTTAGTTTGTGTGTGTGTGCGTTTTTCTATATTTGTGTACAGGTAGAGGCCTTGCGACGAGCTGATCACCCGCCCAAGGAGTCCTACCGAATGTGTAAGATCTAGAAAAAACGAAAGTTCCTGGTTTATTTGTTTATTATTCATGACACAGGAACATTATGTCCTAGAATTATCAAACGAGGATGAGATAAACAGGGCATGTAGCACGAATGGGCGAGAAGCGGAATGCATATAGGATATTTGTGGGAATGCCAGAAGGAAAGAGACCACTATGAAGACCAAGACGTAGGTGGGTGGAATATATTAAAATGAACCTTAGATAGGATGGGGTGGTATGGACTGGATTAATCTGGCTCAGGATCAATGGAGGGCTCTGTGAACACTGTAATGAACCTTCGGAGTCCATAAAATGATGGGAAGTTCTTGAGCAGCTGCACAACTGGCGGCTTCTCGTCAAGAAGGGCTCAGCTCCGTGATGTTAGTTAGCGTCATACCGTGTGAGTGTGTGTGAAGTTTCTTTATGTTGACGCGTCACCACAATAAGAAATGTGGACCCACCGTACACCGCCGTTTCTTACAACGTGTTTCGGCTCATCAAGCCATCATCGGCCATTTGACTTGTTTACACTCTACTAATATTCCTACATTGACCGCAGTTTACATACTGGAATACTGGTTCCTTAGTAGTATGTAAAGCCTTTATTTATAAAAAATATGCGTTGGCTTCTGAGACTAAATATTAATTAATAAAATTACAGTAAGCCCTCGCTTATTCGATTAGGGTTAATCCGTTTATCTGATAATCCGCATCGAAATATAAAAAATGCTGTTCACAGTTGAGTGCATACTTTAAAAGGCACACGAAATGTTAGAAAGCAGATGAGTCACTTGTCTGCTCAGACAAAAGTGGACAGTTTCTTCAGACCTGCAGTATTACGTTCAAAAACAAGTACAACTTCTGAGTCTTCTATCGATGAATAAATGCAATGTTTTCTATGGTTTTTAAATAAAAGCTGTATGGTGATATTTTGTTATTTATTTTAATTAATACTATTTATATCACTAAATTTTTCATTTCATTTTATGTTCTTTGTCTCTTAGGGCTATATTTTGTTTCACTAATCCGGGGTATCGCTTAATCCGGCTGTCCTCACCCCCACCCCAATTATTCCGAATTAGCGTGGGTTTACTGTAATTGTATATAAACGTGTTTTCTTGTTTTTGTAGATGTGTCCCATCTACCGCTGTATTTCCGTGTGGTTCTTCCTGGTCTGCAATGTAAGAAATGATAGTGTATGGTGTGTCCATATCTCGTATTGTAGTGACGGAGTAAAATAAAGATATTTATGGAACAGTTAACGACGCTGAAGTTAGTTCAAGAGGTGTAGCGTCTGATGATAGGATGATTAACAACAGGAAATGACGTCTGTTGTTGCTTGCACGTACGTTGCGGGCGATACACAGTAACGGCCGCTGTTTACAGAGTCACTGCTCAGCAAGGGGTCTGTGGGCCCCTGTTGACGCGTTATGCAGAATGTTTTGACAGGAACAGGAATCCTTTTGCTACATATTTCGAGAATGCTGAATTCCTGATAGGCACAGAACGATCCTCTCTTCTCTATGGTTTGGGCCGAGAGGAATCAAAAACGTTCCACTTGGCAACACTAACGACAGGGCAGTTTTGAAGGACCCCAGCAAATATCTGGTGTGCTCAANGAGAATGCTGAATTCCTGATAGGCACAGAACGATCCTCTCTTCTCTTTAATCTGGTGTGCTCAGTGGGGCCTCTAGTGACCCGAGTGCTTAAGGCAACTAGCAGTTTCTCCCATATCAGTGATCAGCACTCAACGTTTAATATGAAATTGGGATTTCAATTGACCTAATCATTCCAGCCGAATTATGTCCCTGGGGTCGACTCAGTCTCTAACGTAAATTAGCACCAGGAATCTTCCTGGGGGTAAATGGCCGCCGGCGCATAAGGCTGATAACTTCACCACCATCTTTGAGTCAATATTCTAGAAAAAATGTGGAAGCCTCGACGTCTCACAATCCTATGGGCCTCCACGGCCTGTTACAGGGATAGTTCTACTTTTTACCATATTAATTTTTTTTAAAACACGAAATTTGTAGCCCAAGGAAAGCCCTTGGAATTTTCAAGACGTGCTCTTACTGTGAGGGGCACTCGATAACGTAGTTGGTTGAGGCACTATGTCACAAGTCAGTATGTCGAATCCTAATAATAAGGTCGTTGTATTTTTTCAATTGACCTGATCCTTTCAGATACACTTCAAATTGTGATGTGTGCAATATTAATCAGTGTCACTGTGGTTTAGGCCACTCTTGTTCTGAGAGCAGGTGGCAGGTGAACAGGTGCGCTTGCGGCTTCCCAAATAACCTGCCATGTGAGGTAACTGTGCAAGATGTATGGAGTAGAACGGGAACCCACCGGTGTGTGTGAGAGAGAGAGACGGAGACCGCCACGTAACAAACCAGACTCCGGTTTCAAAAGTCTGAGGTTCGAATTCCTAAATACCTTCACCGAGACGCATAATTATACGCGGCTATTGACCTGATCATTGGTTCAGATCATTAATTCACGTTACGTAATCAGACACAGGGTGGCTGTAGTTCAGTCGGTACTGAGACGGACTACGGGCTGGTCGGCCGATGAACCGGGATTTGATTCCTGGCAAACGTAAGAGATTTCTTCTTTTTTGTGTCGTGTTCGGACTGGTCCTTTGGGCCCACCGAGCCTCCTAGACAATCGCTTATTAAAATATTCCCCCAGGTGGTGTTAATTCGGCTGGCCGTGAAGCTAAACACTCACCTCAATCTAGTGTCATGTCCAAGAATACGTGGATCTGTATCTCCACGCCACTATGTCTTCATGACAAGGTTTTTAGTTAAGAATGTTATTCTCGGGNTCCCCCAGGTGGTGTTAATTCGGCTGGCCGTGAAGCTAAACACTCATGTCCAAGAATACGTGGATCTGTATCTCCACGCCACTATGCCTTCATGACAAGGTTTTTAGTTATGAATGTTATTCTCGGCTTTCTCGTGATTAGAGACATTGTTCCAGCGTGATCATCAGAGAAGAGAGATGAAGGGGGTGGGGCAGTTAGCGGGTTAACTTAGCGATAATGACTTTTGTTCGGGAGTTTATTTTTTGAATCTCAGCTGGAACACCGTCTATCCTGACCGAGGATTCGTCGCTTTCTTCAGCCCCTCCAGCAAAATCCCTGAATAACTAACTTCACGCAGCTGAAGCCTCCTCGAGTAGCCGCCAGTTCTGCAGCTGTTTAAGAATTTCACAGCATTTTATGGAACTCCAAATATCATTACCTTGTTCACAAAAACCTTCCACTGATTCCTATCCTAAGCCAGATCAATCCAGTCTAAGATCAGTGTTAATATTATCCCCCCACCAACGTCTAGGTCTGCGCAGAGACAAATACGGAGGCAATATTTGTACTTGCTTTCACTGCTTATTTCCAAATGCTCTCCAGTTTTCCATTTGTCACCCTACTAGTAAACGCTGTATTGTCCAGCGCTCTAAAATATATTTAAAAAGGGATTTGGGTGTATTATCAACAGACCTGGACACGTCTACACGGCGTTACAACACAAGAACAAAATCAGCATCAATACCGGTATTTCCAAACGAAGATATGAAGTTTAGTATGAACGCCTTTGTGGTCTAGTGGTCAGAGTTCCTGACTACAGATCCACCGATCCCGGGTTCGATTCCTGGCGTTACCAGTTTTTCTGAGAAATAGTGGGTCTGGAACGAGGTCCACACAACCTCGTGAGGATAATTGAGGAGCTGTTTCAAGGAATTAGAGACTCCGGTTTAGAAAACCGAGATTAACGGCCGTGGGGAACCTTTGCGCTGACCACGAGACACCATCTATCCGCTAAAGTTGGCACTAACATAGCCGACAAGCGGTGGTCGCTCTGTCGGTAGAGTTCACTTGCTGACTAACACCATGGAATTTGTTTGTTTTTTGATATGAAGTGTAGTATGCAACAAAGAGGTGAATGGATACCCTTGACTGTTTGTACGTTTTATTTGTGGGGGATGACGTTAAACATTGTTCTCGATTTGACATTCGATAGCACGCAGGACTGGACAGGAACACGGGTGTACACAGTAGACGTAAAGAGTAACAAAGCTTATATAAAAACGATAACGACCTGAATCCTTAACGGACGTTAAACTGTTTTCGTGTAAGTCTATTTACGTTTAGGAATTGAAATTACTCTGTTTATACAACCGTGTAACTGCTTTGATTTAATTGGATTTCTGCTTGCTCTTTAATCGCGAGTTTAAGAGGAAATGAAAACTTGAATAACAGGTAAATTAATTACGAATTATAGGCTTACCTTATCAGTATTCATAAATTATTGGAGACATTTTTACACTGAACAAGAAGTGGTACCGTGGGTGGGTGTTCAGGACTGAAGCCCTCAGGCGTTCTTTTATGAAGATGTCAAGTTTAATTATGCAGCAAATTCTAGTTCCTTTTTGTAGCAATAAACGAGAATGTATCACAAACAAGAACTGCATCCGTTAAAAAAAGTTTTGTGAGTAGGTTGGAGGATGCTTGTGGAAATGAGAACTTCAGGTACAAAATATTTCTTGGCCTTCAAGTTTACGGAGAACTTGTTGACTCCAACATACCAGTGTTTTACCCTGAAAACGGAGGCAGATACTGCAAATTAACGGTGAACCGAAAGAAGTTCATTGCAAAGATTCCACATTTTATACCATTAATTTAGTATTTCTAATATCCAATTTTACTAGTACTGCGGTTCAGTGGTATTTGCCTGATGATGGCTGCTAATAGCCGAAACATGTAGCAGAGCCAAAACTATGCACTGCTCTTGATAGAGTTGTGTTGTGACTGTTGTAATAAAGAAGTTTCATTTCTAATATGACTGAAGGGGGAGGAGAGGAAATGTCAGGGCGTGTAATATCATATTGGAAACGAGAAATCGAATGGTAACTTTGTTTGGAAAATATTATGAGACGAATTACACTTTCTTGACGTTAAAGACTGGACGATATCGGAATGAATTTTCGAATAATTCATTAAGAGAATGTGGGGTTTTTGGGGGTTGGCTCGGAAAGTGGTCAGAAATTAAGATGGGTATGTCAGCGAAGTCGCTATTCATTTAGACCATGTGCTCTCAAATAACACTTAAATTTCCGTGACTTCATTCCTGCCAGTCAACGAAACGTGCAGTTCTGCCGGTTGGCGCCTCTCTACACCGACAGTAAGCTATAAAATATTCATGTACAGTCACGAAAAGTGCAGTTCTGCACATTATTACAGGTCTTATCAGGCTGTACAGCCTCTCTACACCTACAGTAAGCTATAAAATGTTCCTGTGCAGTCACGAAAAGTGCAGTTCTGCACATTATTACAGGTCTTATCAGGCTGTACAGCCTCTCTACACCTACAGTAAGCTATAAAATGTTCCTGTGCAGTCACGAAAAGTGCAGTTCTGCACATTATTACAGGTCTTATCAGGCTGTACAGCCTCTCTACACCTACAGTAAGCTATAAAATGTTCCTGTGCAGTCACGAAAAGTGCAGTTCTGCACATTATTACAGGTCTTATCAGGCTGTACAGCCTCTCTACACCTACAGTAAGCTATAGAATGTTCCTGTACACTCAGGAAAAGTGCAATTCTGCACACTGTTGCAGGTCCCTATCAGGCCGTTCGGTGTAATCCGGAACCTAAATAGATTTACAATATTTATTTATTATTTACATATAAAATTCCTGTGCAGTAATGAAAAAATTTTGTAAAATATTACGTTGAACACAGCTATAGGCAGAGTAAGAATCAGAGTCAGCCCCTTGAAACTCATGACGAGAACTTTTGTTTCCCAACTGAACACTTGGGGTGTTACAGCCTATATGTAACATCCTCTCTGACGAGAGGATGGGTCCCTCATTTACAATTGCTGCTAGTCCTCGTAAGCGCAGTCTTTCTCAGATCCGAATCCCGATGAATTCATGACCATATTTTACAGTCTAAGATTTGAGACTCCCCCAACCTGTAGGGCCAGATCCCCCTATCTATATTCCCCAGAAACATGGTGGCCCATTTGTACCCCAAAACACTGAGTTCCATCGCTACATATCCCTAAAGCACACACAATGAAAATTCTTTCTTACTTGCCGGAAACTGCACCGCAAAAAAAAATGTTTTTAAACCTTTCTTGATAACTTGTTGTGTCTTTTTAAAATAGGCCTGGTTTTTCGCTGGGTCGCGTTCTACTTTTACAGAAGCCACGAATTTAGGGAATTTCTTAGTTTGTTAGTCAATCGCACACTCAGATATTTAGTTACGTATAATCTAAAAGTCTATGTTTGTATTATTAGTTTGGTTAATCTGTGAGCTGTGCAGTTATCTGTCGGCTAGTTAACCCGTCTCCCAGTTTCTAAGAGACGCCGAGGCGTGTCTCAGACAACACCAACATGAGGAGTGGAGAGGAAAGGAGAGGACAGAGCCTGCTCACCTGCAGCCTCCAACCTGTGCAACTTCACAGCACACCGCGCGCGGTCATTGACCGATCTCACGGAATCCTCTCTGATGTCATCTATCTTTGCCTCACACACATCTTCACGCATGAGCAAGAAAGAGATAGGCATAGGGAACTGATGTGAAAGGAGGAAAAATTGGCTTTATGACAATAAGTCATAATAACTGTTTTGTGTTCTTAATTTAAGAAGACACCTGCGTGAAATATTCTGCATTGAATGTTGTTGAGTTATGTCATTTTTCACAAGCGACCTACCAGATGCTCCCTCCTTACAAGAACAAAACTGTTTGAAAAAGACACAAGACAGAAAAACCGCCGAGAAATCCTTACACGACGAAAGAAGTAAATCAACGGTACAGAGATTTTGAGAAGGGGCCCCTCAGGTTGCGCCCAAATGAGGCTTATCAAATTACTATATTCATTCATCAGTAATCTGTCAAGACGACAGGTCCACAGTCTCTTCCAAAACAGGTCCTCCACTCAATGCGATCTAGAGCTTTCTCCATCAAATGAGAATATCCTCTTCTGTCCTCAAGGCCATCCAGCATCTTCTTACGTCTTCTTCCTCGTCTTCTGGTCACTTCTATCCGCCCCTCTATCTTTCCTTCAATAACTTCTTTTAGAAGGCAGTTACGGCGTAAGATATGACCTTCCGTTTTCTTATTTCGTGTAGGATATTCCACTGCTCACTAAAACAAATTGTAATAATGTGGATCCATATTAAAATACAATTTAAGAAATTAGACCGAATTCTTGTAAGTACGTCTGATGATGACCTCATGAAGGTCGAAACATGTAGTGGAACACCTTTGAATATTGATGCAATAGTATCGATTTTGCTTTGTTTACATTCGTAGGTATTGTTGTATAGGCGACCTCATTTGCCGTATCGTGAAAAACATCAGACTGAACACCGTAAATGTGATATATTCACTTATCTTCCCTTCCCTTACGTCTGATAAATTCTGAATGCTAGAGTACTGGGTTCGGATCCCGCATTATGCAGCGTTTCCCCTTGCCGTCATTCTGCCCTGTTGAACACGCAGTGTCTGTTTGCAGCGGAAGGTTCAGATAAGTAGCTTCAGTCTTGCCTGGAGGGCGGAGTCTCGATTGGACAAGGACCACACCAATGGGCACAAGCAGCGGCAGTATAATTAAGCTCAGCTGTATGAACCGGCCGACTTTAAATGTGATGATAAAATGACCTTCGAGAACTAAGATTAGAAATTTCTTGTAAAACTATGTATACATGCATGTACATATACACGTATGCACATGAGGTGGACGAAACAATGTAAACACTAAATAAAATTATATNATACAATTCAAGAAATTAGACCGAATTCTTTTAAGTACGTCTGATGATGACCTCACGAAGGTCGAAACATGTAGTGGAACACCTTTGAATATTGATGCAATAATATCGATTTTGCTTTGTTTACATTCGTAGGTATTGTTGTGTAGGCGACCTCATTTGCCGTATCGTGAAAAACATCAGAATGTATACCGTCAAGGTGATATATTCACTTATCTTCCCTTCCCTTACGTCTGATAAATTCTGAATGCTAGAGTACTGGGTTCGGATCCCGCATTATGCAGCGTTTCCCCTTGCCGTCATTCTGCCCTGTTGAACACGCAGTGTCTGTTTGCAGCGGAAGGTTCAGATAAGTAGCTTCAGTCTTGCCTGGAGGGCGGAGTCTCGATTGGACAAGGACCACACCAATGGGCACAAGCAGCGGCAGTATAATTAAGCTCAGCTGTATGAACCGGCCGACTTTAAATGTGATGATAAAATGACCTTCGAGAACTAAGATTAGAAATTTCTTGTAAAACTATGTATACATGCATGTACATATACACGTATGCACATGAGGTGGACGAAACAATGTAAACACTAAATAAAATTATATTTGGCAACAGTGAATATTCTTCCGTTTGTTTACACTTTGTAGTGATCGTGTCAGTGCATAGTGATTGGGTTTAGTGACAGTCTGTGTGAGAGAGTCGGAGAAAGGGACATTTGTGCGTTTGTCTGTGTACAGATGTATGATTGCATGACTGCTAAATTTGCTGGTGGCCCTCGCCTGTACGTACTTTACTCTTTGACGGTTCTGGGAGCCTTCAGAACCCTCTGTATGGATGTACGTATATGGGTGTATCCTCTTTATGTAATGGTGTTTACGTATACAGATAGATGCGTGTGTGTGCTTACTCAAAATGTGGACCATTTTCGAACAAAAATTAGCATACAATAATTTTTTCTTGTAATTAAAGAGTCACGCCCCGAAAGTGTCACGAAATGATCTAGGTTCGCCCAGTTACCACCGTGTTCCTTCTGAATTTCCTAACAGATCACCAAATTTTAGTTAGTTCACTGTGACGTGTCGCCTGCGATAGGCGCAGCTTCATATTAGGGACAATTTTCCTTTTAGTTTAAAGAAATTTGGCAAAGATCTCACAGCTTGCGTCGTGCCAGATATCCAAGAGATATCCTACAGGGCGAAACATGGGCTAATATCGCCACAGCTCCAGTGTGTTTCTTTCTTAGACATCTGAAGCCCTTGAAATTTCCCGCGCATTTACCTTCACTTACCCACAAAGAAGGGCCGCGCCATATCTCAAGCGGTTAGTCGCTGGCGGCGGCCCGGGTTCGATCCCGGGTCTGGTCAAGTAGGATTTGTGGTGGACAAAGTGGCGCTGGGGCAGATTTTATCCGAGTACCTGGGTTTCCCCTGACAATCTTCATTCCACCAATTGCTCCACAGTCACCCTCACTTATCATCTGGCGCTGGTACAGTAGGCCAGAAGTGGCAGCAGTACAAGGCACTTAGTCCCACCCCACTAGCAATAAAGAAAATACCCTAAAAATATTTCGGTGGCACGACATGCCGGTTGCTACGAGATCAGATAATTGGCCCACTGCGTCCAATCCACAGTTCAAGAAATTTTGTATTGAAGCTACTGAAAATCTAAAAGTATAAATTAATTTCAGTAAGAAGAGACATATGTTCTGGGACATAACGCAGCCTATTCCATTTAGACACAACCAACGTTTCGGAGGAATATATCGCTTCCATCTTCAGGGTCAAAAAATAAGCCAAACAAGAACTCATTTTGGAGCAGGCAGCTAGCAGAGTTCTGTTTGCTACTTCTATAACCACCGGTGTGAAAACCTCAAATCCTACAAACACTATGGTATAGTATACTGTGCCATGGAAGAAAGTAAAAGAGTGGGAGGAAGCAAGGAGACATAGAACATAAACGGGTGCCAAGTGTAGCTTCGTGAAATACTAGTTTTCAGTGAATATGAACTGTTTTGTTGAATGTATTTTCTTTCGACTAAGACACCAATTTCAGTGAACAATATTATGAACACGCACGCCGAGACAACGTGTTTATCGGCCTTTCCATAGCAACAGCCATTTCTTCCGGTTCTTCCATTAAGGTCTTTCAGTCGTCATGTCACAATACGTATGTGCACGAAATAAAACACAATGATTTATTCTTCTTTTATTCATATAACGTGACGTATATTTCGGGCTCGAAATCCTCTATTTGACGACCTCTTGTTCTTCGTCAAATAGTTTATAAAAGGTAAAGGTAAAGCTATTCCTGTAACAGCCCGTGAAGGCAAATATGGTTGTGAGACGTCGAGGCTCCCACATTTTCTAGACAATCGGCTCACAGATGGCGGCAAGGTTGTCAGCCTTACACACCGGCCGCCCTTTACCCCCAGGAAGATCCCTGGTACACAATTCTGTTAGATACTGAATCGACCCCAG